>NC_041386.1:629139560-629156715 GCF_002162155.2 Triticum dicoccoides
TTTGCCCAATCGACTCTCCCAGTGATTTTTTTTCTCTAGCGATCCGACGTGGACACCGCGAGAGGATGCGCTCTTGATGCGCACGTTAATGCTTCTCGATGCCCCAACATGAGGTTGGCCTAACTGCGGTTCCAGTGATTGCATCATTTCGTCTTGGCACAGGCCGGACAGAAGATACTAGAGCTCATCATGCATAGATGCTGCAGAGCCGGGCCACGCTAGCAGCTTCAGCTTTCAAAGTGACATGCATGATGGGGAATCACCTTTTGCGTCGATGTCCATAGCCATAGGTGATGCGGCAAGATAATGCAGAACGAACTATTAATGCAGGGAACACATGTAAAAATGTTATAAAAAACTGCCCTAGAAAACACACACAAAAATGCATGCTTTCATTGAGAGTTGAACTCAAGACCTCCCGCTTACTAAACGGGTGCTCTAACCAACTGAGCTATGAAAGCTTCATTTGTCAAATTTTTTAGTTCGGTTTTAGTATTCTAAGGAATATTCTGCACAGTGTAAACTAATATGGAGTAGGGTATAAACTACGGCACCTGCCTGCATTGTACTGCAGAAAAATTGTTGTACTGTCCAAAATCACTTTCCATGTTTGTGACAACGATTGCAGTGCTAAAATATTAACACCTCCCGTTGTTAATTAATTGGATAGATGGGGGCACTTTTTCTGCCATTTCATTTCAGAGAGGGTTGGCTCACCCAAATTCAGGTGTCCAAGAGTGCAAAATGGTTGTGGAATTATAGGCGTGGATGAACTGCATGTGCCTGGCTACCCCATACTCCTCGTGAGACAGTAAAGACTCGAAACTAAAAATAAATTACAAACATGACTGACAGTTTTTTTTAAGAAGAACATGACTCGGCCATTGTTTAGCTTACTCAGGTCCACTAGCAATAGCTTTGGCCCATCTGAAGCCCCCTAGAGTCGGCTCCATCAGTTTTCTTTGGGGGTATAAAAACTATCTAAGCTTAACCCCCCACCTCAAAAAAAAAATCTAACCTTACCCTAGCCGCACCCTCCCCTTTGTTCCCAATCTAACTTCTCAAGCACATCATACGGCTCGCTCCGACATATCGGGGTCATGTGCTTTGGAGATAATTATATGTTGCTTAGACATGGCACCGTAAATGGTGGGTGCTAGGCTAGCCAAATTGGCTCTAACATGGGATTGGTATATTTGGTGGGAGAGAAGACAAATAGTGAATTCGAACCGGTTCAAATCCCTAGCCGAGCAGCAGTGTCCATTGGTGCATTGGCGACAAACTATATGAGGCCATGCAAAAAAATGATAAAGCCACAACAGGGCGGATGGACGCCTCCCAGGGATGGATGGGTTAAGGTGAACGTCGACGCAGGCTTCACGGAGGACCTTCAATCAGGACTAGTGGGTGTGATCATCTAGAATGAGACTGGAAAGTGTGTTGTTATAGCATGCAAGACATTAGAAGCTTATGCTCTTTCACGAAGGCATGGGATTCACACAGTTATGGCAATGTAACCACATTATAATTGTAATTAATATGGGAGACTCATTAATTCAGAAAATATATTTGTAAAAACATTCTATGATTGCTCTATATCCCTTCAAATATATCAGGCCATCGCTAATTTTATGAATAAGATGGGCGAGACGAAGTGTGTTTCTGCACCGGTGAGAAAGCATTCCATATTACAAACTACAGTATTGCCAAACCTCCCACGGTCCGATAAAGCACCAAGAGCTCAACCACAACAAATGGGAAGCATCGTCGACATGGACATCAACCCCTAAACCTTGAGCCAAGAACTTGTTATGCTGAGAAGTTGAGCACGAAGGACACGGACCATACTTTAAGTGTAGAAATGAGGGAGCAAGGGCCTGATACAAAAATGAGCACTTCCATGTCGGCAAATAGCATAGCTTAGATTCCCGAATGGACACACCTTTAGCAACATTCGCTTCTCAATAGGGAAGAGTCACAGCAACGCCAGACAACAAGGCAAACTTCTTAAGAAACTATCAATTTGTTCGTGTGTTGTACGCGCACGATTACTTTACTGTAAAAACCGTCACTGATGTGGATTCAAGCCCTTCACCAAAGGTGAATGTGGTTAGAGCATTACTATGTATGACACACCAGGAGGAGGGGGGTGTTATGCAATCATAAAAAAGTTGATGATTTTATATAGAAAAGGGGGAAATGGTTATACAATTAAAAAAGATGCCAAAAGAAAGTTATGATTTTACTCCTTCCGTTTTGAAATAATTGTAGTTCTAGACTTATACCAAGTCAAACTTCATAAAATTTCACCAAGTCCATATGAAATATATCAACAACTATAATACTAAATTTTCTTCATTAGATTTACTATGGAATATATTTTTGCATTATTTATATTTCACATTACAGTTCTTAACAAATTTTCCTATAGCGTTGGTTGAAATTCAGAAAGCTACACTTAGAATAATCATAAAACTTTAATTATTTTGGAAGACACAACATGGTTGTAAAAAGTGATGATTTTGTATAGAAGAAAGAAAATACGGAATACGAGGGAACCATGGAAAATTTAGAAAAATTGCCCTAGAAAACACAAAAATCTTAACAAATTTTCCTATAGCCTTGGCCGAAATTCAGAAAGTTACACTTAGAATAATCATAGAACTTTAATTATTTTGGAAGACACAACATGGTTATACAAGTAGACATGTAAAAAAGTGATGATTTTGTATAGAAGAAAGCAAATACGAAGTACGAGGGAATCATGGATAATTTAGAAAAACTGCCCTAGAAAACACACACAAAAATGCATGCTTTCATTGAGTGTTGAACTCAAGACCTCCCGCTTACTAAACGGGTGCTCTAACCAACTGAGCTATGAAAGCTTCATTTGTCAATTTTTTTTAGTTCGATTTTAGTATTCTAAGCAATATTCTGCACAGTCTAAACTAGTACGGAGTAGGGTATAAACTACGGCACCTGACCTGCATTGTACTGCAGAAAATTTGTTGTACTGTCCAGAATCACTTTCCATGTTTGTGACAACGATTGCACTGCTAAAATATTAACACCTCCCATTGTTAATTGCTTGGATCGATGGGGGAACTTTTTCTGCCATTTCATTTCTGAGAGGGTTGGTTTACAAGTAGACATGGTTATATTTTTGCATTATTTATATTTCACATTACAGTTCTTAACAAATTTTCCTATAGCGTTGGTCGAAATTCAGAAAGTTACACTTAGAATAATCATAAAACTTTAATTATTTTGGAAGACACAACATGGTTATACAAGTAGACATGTAAAAAAAGTGATGATTTTGTATAGAAGAAAGCAAATACGGAATACGAGGGAACCATGGAAAATTTAGAAAAACTGCCCTAGAAAACACAAAAATCTTAACAAATTTTCCTATAGCCTTGGTCAAAATTCAGAAAGTTACACTTAGAATAATCATAGAACTTTAATTATTTTGGAAGACACAACATGGTTATACAAGTAGACATGTAAAAAAGTGATGATTTTGTATAGAAGAAAGCAAATACAAAGTACGAGGGAATCATGGATAATTTAAAAAAACTGCCCAGAAAACACACACAAAAAATGCATTTTTTCATTGAGAGTTGAACTCAAGACCTCCCGCTTACTAAGCAGGTGCTGTAACTAACTGAGCTATGAATGCTTTGGCTGAATGGATTTAGGACCGTCTGAATGGCACCTCTCGAGAACATTATTCTACATCCTAGAGACTGAAAAACAACGACGCCTAGCATGCGTCAGTGTAGCAACATCATTGTACTGTCCGAAATCACTTTGCGGTTTTGCGACAATGTAATGTACTACTACCAACAAATGACACCTGAGACCGGTCAATTTGCACGTCAGACCCCGGTGCAGTTAACGCCTATCTCAATCGTTTTTCCTCTCGCGTCCAGGCGGCTGGAACCCTAGCCGCCTACAGGAGGCCAATCTTCTAGTGCCGTCCTCCAGCGGCTTCCTTTTGCTGGCGACCTCGGTCGTCGGTGGTGACGGTGTCGCCGGATTCACACGTATGGATTATTTTTACTCTCTCGTAGTTTAGATTTTTAGGTTGTACATCGTCTTGACTTCGGGGGCAACAATGACGGCGTTGAATAAAGATTCTTCGGATCCATCCCTGACGAGGCCATCGGTCCTATGGTTGGGGATGAATTTGAAAACCAGTCTGTTCAAGTAAGGATGGCGTGGCAGCGACGGCATCCTCGCGGTGAACTTGTGTCATCGGGCTCCGCCGTTTGCGGCGACGTTTGCTCCAGCGTCAGCACGGAGCTTGGGAGGTAGTCAAGAGCGGATGTAGATTATGGTCTGCATCAACGACATCTGGAAGAAGGAACGTGTGCTGGATTTATGGATGGCACGTATGGTTTCCTCCTTCGGTGTCTTAGTCGTGGTGGGGTGCCAGATTTGGAGTTCGATGGCGTGTCCAGAGTGTTGCCCAAGTCTGATTCGTTCAACGGCAAGGGCTTCACTTTTGGCGAGCCACCTTGAAGGTCCGCAAAACTGCATATCAGTGATGGAGCCGCGTCGAGCTCGGGTGAGGAGGTGATCCGTCATTCTTTTCTTCGGTGGCTGTTATGGTAGCACCGGAGACAGGTGACGGGCGTTGGTGTCAAGCTTAAAGATGTTCTACCATCTTTTCAGTTTTATCATGTCGGTCCTTACGTAACTTGTATTTTGATCTTTATAGTATGAATGAGACACGTATTACCATGCAAACACAAAAAACAAAACAAACGACACCTGCCATTGTTAATTGTCCGAAATCACTTTGTCATTGCTGATTTTTTTCTACCATTCATGGAAAAGGATCATAGGATTATGATGGGCGTCAGTTGTGGATGAACTTCGTTCTTGCTAACTCATGCAACTCGTGATTCGTGAAACAGTAAAGACGTGAAATTGGACATTACCAACTGCTAAAATATCTTGCATTGGTGTACAGAGGTTGTATATATAAACCTCGACGGACAGTTTGATTAATTATCTATACCAACATAAAAAGATATAAAGGGACAGATTCAATTGATCTCGACCATCGAACTAAATCAATCCAACAACATAAACTGCTTCTATGACAAGCTTAAACATGTTTAACGTGCAATTAATATTATTTCAAATATTGCACTAATCACATAATTAACACATAAATAATAGTATACCTAATATCCATGTGCAATTAATATATTGCCTAAATACTAACGTGTGTTGCACGTACGCATTTACTAGTTATCTTAATAAAAAACACTTTTTTTACAACCTAATGGCTGAACTCCGCCGTCGAGCGCGACGGCCTCTTCTCTGCTCACCGTGGTCTCAGGCAGCGCCATCGTGCGGAGCCAATCGATTGGCACGCACTTGGAGTTTTTTTTTTTAAAGTCGTAGAATTGGAGGCTGGCGTGTAGAATGGCAATCCCCTCTGGCCCATTGGGCTCGCCAACTGACAACTCCTCCATGGGCCGAATTTATAGTGTGCAAACACTATCTAAACAGTAGATCTTCAAAAGATCATCCAGATCATCTTCTGTCAATCCCAGCTCTTTCATCATCAGCTCAACATCATCTATCTCCGCGGAGGCTGACGCCGTGTCCGAAGAGAGAAAATCTGAAGACCTGTCTATAATTTCCTTAATGACTGAACCATAAGCCGCAGACGTGCCATTCCTCACATCATCTACCACCACCTTGCAATCTGATGCAACATGGATGTTCTGGACATATAGATCTGCTGAGAGGGATAATGCTTCCCTGATTGCCATTGCCTCAAGTGTAGCTGGGTCATTTATATGTTTAATGAACTACCTATAATTTCTTATTCTTTTATGTGTTTTTTTGGTTTTCACTCGATTTTGCTAGTATATTTTTTTAATTTTTTAATTAACAATTTTTTCAAATTCTTGAACTTCTTTAAATTGATGAATATCTGTCAAATCTGTAAACTTTTGTCTACTTCAGTTTTTTTTCAAATTCATGAACTTGTTTTTACGTTGACGATCTTTTTTCTAATTCATGAACATTTTTTCAAAGTCAAGAGAATTTTTCAAATTCATGATATTTTTCACATTTGTTTTTATTTTAATTCGTGATTTTTCTTCAACTATGTTTCTAAAATATTTGAATTTTTTCAAAAGTATGAAATTTTAAATATAATAAAAAAAGGAAGTCGGTTTTCCCCTAAACCAGTAGGTAATTTTTTTCTGAGAAAACCTAAACCACTAGGGAAAAAAAGCTTCCGAACAACCGGCCGATTTTAGGCATGTGTCCGCCCACGCTGCACCGTCCGATGACGCTAATCATGTTTTTATGCTGGGCGTGCGTTCACATGGGAATACTACCTTCTCAGTCATGGTGTGTGTCTTTGAATTTCAGCGCCTCACACGATACTAGCCAGCTAATACTAGTCACCGGCGGGGTTGCAAACGTTGGCGAACGACGGTTGTGCTCCGGAGCTTCGTCACTTCATCTTCATTAGTTCATTGTAAATTTTTCTGCAACATTATCTATATTATATAAAAAAATTCCATAACATTACCGATGTTAAGAAAGGTGAAGACTGAAAAAAATTCTGTAACACGACCTCTATTGCGAAATCCTCCCGCAACACCAGCTATGATACAAAAAAGATAAAAATGATTTTTTTTTTCTGCAACACAACCTCTGTTGCAAAAATCCTCCCACAACATCGTATATGTTACAAAAAGGTGAAAAATATTTTTTCTGCAACACGACCTCGGTTTCCAAAATACTCCCTGCAATTGCAGAAAGGTGAAATACAATTTTTTTTCTGCAACAGAACCTCTGTTACAAAAAAACGGCACCAAGACCTTTGCTGCAAAAACAATGCTTAATAAACATGTGAAGCTAAAAAACGCTCAGGGGTAGAGCCGCTGTTGCAGAGCGAACATCGCAACAACCCGCTTGTTGCAATTCGCGACACACGCGTTTTGGGTATATCCGATGGTTGTTCTTGCGTCAACCGGATGGCCCTGGAGGCGGCACATGTTTTTGTTATATCCACCGACGGACGCGTTGCGAACCGACCAACAACAAAAGGGTTTGTTGCGGTGACATAGAACATATCGCAACTATCAAAGATACGCATGACCCATCGATGAGTGTTCACAACGCGAACACAACATGGATTATGTTGCAAACCCCCAAGTGAAACATGGATCATATTGCAATATTCCAGATTCCAAAATTATTCTTGCATTTGCAAGAGCTAATGGAAATTAGTTGAAGCTAGCAGTTAATAACTGCAGGTTTCGGAGTTCGGCGGAAAATTAGTTAATCGATACGGTAGTGAGCCGGCCGATGGAAGTTGGGCTGATCCGATTAGAGCGCTTAGGCCTCGGCACCATAGGTAAATAAAAATATTCCAAGCCGTTCGACTCGTAGTGCAGCTCATTCACAAAATCACAAAATCACTAATTAAGGAGTACTCATTGCAAACAACACTCCACTTTCCCAGGTCGCGACAAGTGGCGCACATGCACCGCGCCACTTGTTGTAACCTGAGAGTTTTCCCTTTTTTCGTAGATTCGTTTATTCAAAACATTTTATCTTTTAAACCGTGCGTTCAAATCTCGAACCGTTTTCACGATTGGATTCCTCGCGTCGAGATTTTCAAAACCAGATCCCATGTTGATAGGTTTTGACAAACTTTTTTTTCACGAAAAAAACCGGACGAAAAAAAGACGCAAAACCGAAACCGGGAGCACGGTTTTTTCCCTTTTCGAAAGAGGCGCGCCCGTGCCTCTCGTGAAATCACGCCCGTGCCTCTCGTGGAAGCAAAACCGTGACTCTCGTGAAAGAAAAAAACAGAAAACACGTTTTTTTTCCGTTTCCGAGAGGCACGACCGTGACTCTCGCGAAAGCACAACCGTGCCTCTTGCGGAAGCAAAACCGTGACTCTCGTGAAAAAAACAGAAAATGCGTATTTTTTTTCTTTTCTGAGAGGCACGGCCGTGACTCTCGCGAAAGTACAACCGTGCCTCTCGCGGAAGCAAAACCGTGACTCCCGTGAAAGAAAAAAAACAGAAAACGCGTTTTTTTTCCGTTTCCGAAAGGCATGGCCGTGACTCTCGCTAAAGCACAACCGTGCCTCTCGCGAAAAAAAATCCGTAATTTTTGCGGAAAAAAATGCGTTTTTTCACGCAAAAATATTTTTTTTTAATTTTTTTTGATCGAAAAGCTAAGGAAGACTAAGAAAAAACCAAAACGTCGAAAAAATCCAAAAAAAATCATTTAAAAAGCCGAAAACGCGTGCGAAAAAATAATAAAAAAATAAATTCGGAGAGAACGTCCAGAGCGCGACACGTGGCAAATGACTGAGAGCGCGCCAACTGATAGTTGTGAGGCTCCCGATTCGGAGCGCTCGTTAACTCGTTGTTCCCCGATATTTTTTAATTTTCCGCCGGTGGACGCGTAGTGCAGCCCAAACCAGTAGGTTGAACGATCGGGTCCAGGCGTCCAGCGAGCGGAGAGTGCTAATGGGCCAGCCCAACCGAGGCGTGCGTGAGCTGCTGGCCCCGGAAGCTCTCGACCCTGATCCCCCTCCCTCGGCCTCCTCTCCCCTAGCTGTTGTGCCGCCGCCGCCGCCGCCTCTGCGCCGCTCCGCGCTGCTCGCCAACGAGCCGCCCCCGTCAAGAGCCGTCGACACCATCCACCCCGGCCGTACGAGCGCCCAAGCCCCCCTGCGCCGACGCCCCGGGCCGTCCAGCCCCACCGGTAGCCACTGATTAGTGATGGCGAAGCTGAAGCCCGTCCCTCCGACGGCTACTCCTCGAGGTATGAAACCTTAGTCGCCGCCTCTTGCCTGAAGCTCTGAATTTGTGCCTTGCTCAGTTTCCTCTCCGCTCATGTCGCTGTCGTGTGGTTTCAGGTCAGAAGAGGCGCCGTGAGAAGCCCCAAAGGCCGGCGCTTGACGACGATCTTCCTGACTCTTCAGGTTTGCTTCGTTACTGTGTTCTCTCTTTGGCAGACAGTGGCAATATACATATATAATAACAGTTCAGTAGGCGTTAATTGCTACTGCTTCGATTTCCTCCTCACTTGTTTCGTGCTAAAATTGTTATGTGGAATTGTATGCTGGTGCTTGCTGAAGCCTTGCGTTCTAGAGGAAAATGAGTAAATGACAATTCAATTTCTGGGTTCAGTTGTTTAGTTTCTACTTAGAAGCTGAGGTACCGTGGTAGTACAGGCTAGAAAGTGGTACATGCTAGAAAAATGTCTGGGCATACTTCAAAATGAATTTATTTCCATGACAATGGCTAGTGCTGGAGCCATCCATTTAGTACTCACTAAGTATGTAACTGTCCAACTTAGATATACATGATTCATGAACCTTCTCCAGGTTATTCGTAAAGTTTTGATGATCTTATTAGTGGATTGGAAGGGGTGTAGTTTCACGGTTGAATGTGTTTCTTTCTAATATAAACAGTACTACTCCACCTCTTCCTCTAATTCAATTTCATCTCTATTCATTTTGAACCAAACTTTACTTTTTTGTGTTCTTGGACGTATGGTTTATTCTCTATAGTTTTTGTGCTCTTGGAGGTATGTTTATTCTGTATTGGGTTGTACATTTCGCATCTAGTAACATAAAGCGAAAAGGTGCTCTTCATAGGTTTCACCAACCAAATATTTTATAGGGAGGTTACTGATGCTAGAGTGGTGTTATTTTGGCAGACATTATGACTGGCTCAATATTCTTTGCACAGTGATGTGCAATGTGTCAGTATGCCCTTTTCCATTTTTTGGTGCTTAATTACTTAAGTATTGCATGCAGCTGGAATCATAGCAGCAAAGGCTGCTCGACGTGAGAAACCATCCAATGAGATCCCTCAAGTCCTACATCAGAATGATGACGATGACTCAGATGATTGCAATGTTTCCAGTGAGGATGAGGCACATGATATGATAAGCAATAAAAGTGATGCTTTTGATGAAATGGAGTCGTCATGGTTGGTGCTATTAATGTAACAATATCCACATTTTTTCTTCAGTGACTGGGACACATATTATTGCTATTGTAAATGGTCAATATTTATATTAGTTTATATGATATCGGTCATTCAGTTTTTGGTTATACTCCCTCTGTCCCATAATATAAGAACGTTTCCAAAATATAAGAACGTTTTTAACACTACACTAGTGTCAAAAACGTTCTTATATTATGGGACAGAGGGAGTAGTGTATTATGCCACCATCTTTGTCCTACATGTCTAGGTTTAAGAATGCTCGTTTGATGTTGGCTCTACTGCATCATTTTATTTTCTTGCATTATATGTATGATATGTTCATATAACTCGTTCTAACACTGCCCCTTTTTGCATGTTCCAGTTCATTTCAGCGTCATGTTACTCACGTGCTAGCAAATGATGAAGTCAATGCATTAGTGAATCAGAAGAGTAAATTTAAATGGGAGATGCCTGCAGAGGAGATTCCAAAATCCAAATGGGTTGGAACAGGTGAAAAAATTAAGGTACTTCATGGAATTATTTCATCATGATACACTCTCATTAAATTATTTTGATTGATTATCTTGTTTCTCCTTGAAATGCGGGTCACTGAACTTGAGCCTTTGATAGCTTAGCTGTATATATATTTGTAATTTGAAGACCAAATTTCATGTTCATCATGTGTTTAAATCACCTTATGACCTATATTCATGTATAACACTTTTTGTGAGGGGTTACTATGGTGCATTTCTCTGTTCCACAGCCATCTGCAGTTACTTGCAATATGTTTGCAGTGGTAAGTTAAGTGTGCTTTTTCAAGGGGAAAGTCCTGCTGAAATATTTGTCCCTGCTCCTCTGTGTTTGTGTACTTGATCCATTACATTAGTTATCGAATTACTCAACTGCTTCATGCTGAGTTATCAACTTCATTAGTAGTGCAGGGATGTTTTTCTGAATAATAAATACTTCAGGCAGCTTCGCATTGAAAGCTGATTCTTAATGCTTTGTACTTTCAGGGAGCTTCTGATGACCCTTTTGTTGATGTCAAAGGAAAATTGAAGGACCACTGGCAAAAAATCCTCTCTGATGATTTGAATTATAGATCGAGGTTCTTCTCACTTTGTAAGTTTTCCTATTTGATTATCTTTTAGTTAGTGCCTTATTTCACAAATGACATGACTTAGTAGAACATTAAAGTTGCTCAGTTTAGAATTGGTGCCTACTAAAAGCGCACGCTATTCATTACCTTAATATATATTAGTTAACCAATAGTGCTGCCTGAGAGGAATAAGAGAGTTAGTTTTCTAGAATTCACGAAGATCCATATTTCTGATTAGTTTTTGTAGCACATCCCAACAACAGAAAAGTGGACATAATATTAGTTGGATCAGGACTTGCAACTGTAAATTCCATGCGATGACACTTATTCTACGTGTTTGTGTGTGATAGCTCTAAAACTGATCTCCAAAGTGAACTAGGAAGAAATTTTCTTTCCCAAAGAAGCCAGCAGGAGCTTCTCTGCCCATTCTGCTAGTAGGGGAAAGTAAAGATTCTAGGATTCATCCTTCCAGATGGAAGACTACGTCCCTTTAAGGCTCTCAACTGATCCAGATGCGGGCTTTCATTTATAACGCTCGACCTGAAGGATTGAAACTATTTTGTTCACAAACAATCTGAACATGTTTTGGGTGGGTGTTTTTGTTGGGTAGGTGGGTGGATGGGTGGGGTCTTCTGTTTCCCCCCTCCGCAGAACCAGTTAATACCATCCATAACTTGTGAAAACAGTAAATGCCCCTGAGAATTGGTGATGTTTATTAATCCTACTTTGTCAGGTGCCCGCCTTGGTGAATTTGGCGTATAGGAACATAAAGTACCTTTTGTGGTTCCCTTATCCTAAAGATTATGCTGTGCACGTCTTTTCTTGATCCATATTCTCGCTATTTTTGAGAAAAGAATTATTACCAATATGGTTTTAGGCTTTTAGCATACATACCAAGTTACCAACTCCATTTATACACTTTTTTTCTCGTATAATTAAGCATATCTAAAACAAATTGTGGCGTAACATGTCATGCTTCCTCCCTAAAACGGTGTAGTGCCCTCTCTCTATCACTTTTTTAAAGTGTATTTCTAATCCTAATCATGTATTACAGGTAATAGCTATCGTGACATAATGCATTGTAATAAGAAGCCATTTTATCTCAAGGGTAGTAAGGTGGATTCCAGTACTATGGACGCATATCTTATGCATGCTGTAAGTTTCACAATCCCTATTTGGTAGCATTATTACTGTACCTGTTGTGATGCTGACTAATGTGCAATATTGTCACAATGGCAGTTGAGCCATGTTCATAGGACAAGAGATGTTGTCATTAAGAATGATGCGAAGCTTAGGAATGATGCTAACACAGATGTTATGGAGGACGACTCATACCGCGATCAGGGTTTTACACGTCCAAAGGTATATGTCAGATAGTCACAACACATTTGAGAAAATGGTATCTTATTTGGCATATGATGTATTGCATAGATGTGTGCTGGGCTACAGTTGCTTGACAATTAACTGCACTATTTTATCAAGTAAATGCTATGTCTCTTTTTGTTAAGACTAAATGTTGTTGTACCTCCATTTATACACAACTTGTAATTTTGTTGTATCTTGATCTGTTGAACTAATCGCTATTTTCTTTTGTATTATATCATGAACTTAGGTTCTTTTCTTGTTACCTCTCAAAAGCATTGCACGACGCATTGTGAAGAGATTAATTCAATTATCTCCGCTGGCACAAAAGGTAACATTTGACCTTTGCAGCTACTCTTACAGATAGCATCTGAATATCATTTTCTATGAAATACGCTGCCAAATTATACCATGAATTCCATTTGGATCTGCAAATTGTTTGCATATATAATTTATGGTTGCTGGTTCAGTTATTATTTTGCTCTGGTGCTAAGAAATAGAGAATTCTTACTTTTATTTATAGGATAATTCTATGGGACAATTCAAGAAAGAGTTTGGCGAATCAGATGATGAACTGGAGGAGCCAAATAGTTCAAAACCAACAGACTTTAACCTTCTGTTTGCTGGGGATGTTGAAGATCACTTTCTTTTTGGAATAAAATTTACAAAGTAAGTGTGCTGTTAATTTTTCCTTGTAATAATTTTCTAGTTGTGAGGACTAGTACGTCTACTATGTACTCTCCACAGTTTTTTGTTAACAGCTCAATTTTTTTCTTCAGTTTTTCATTGCCAATCACAGGCTTCTGATGTGAACATGAGTATGTTAAAGGAATAGGCAAATCCTCAGAAGAAGCACAATCAATTACAAAAATTATAATTATAACTTATATTCACTTGTTTGCTAAGACTTCCTTGTAAAATGTTTCAATATCTTTTGTGTTTTGTGAACTTTTTGGTCACTCTTTTATTATTCTGCACTATGAGATCTCATGCTTTTAGCAAACTATATGTCCTTAAATTTGTTATTCCTTTCACATTGATGTTTTTATATTTACGTAGGATTCTATATTTATACAAGATTTCTTAAAAAGTTAATGTTTTCACTAATGCTTCTGCAGGAAATCTGTTAAGCTATACAGCAATTTCTACGCTTCTGATATCATAGTTGCGTCTCCTTTAGCGCTTAAACTTGTAAGTACTCTTTAACAAAGGTTTCTTAATACACTTAATTAGTCATGATTACTCATGCGTCCAGCAGCTGTATATTTTTATTGTTCTGGGGACACCTCATAGGCAACTGACCTTAATATACCTGCCTGTTATCAGAAAATTGATGGAGGTGAAGTTACCAAGAAAAAGGGACGTCCCAAGGAAAACGATTCTGATTTCCTGTCATCAATTGAAGTTAGTTCCACTCGAATCCATATACTATTTTCTATTTACTACTATGTCCAGTCCTATATATTAGTTCATTTTTGTTAACCATTAGTATGTGTAAATAATCTATTTCAGTCTGTAAACATTGATTGAATGAATTTCTTGAAAGTTCAAGTATTTTGTCATCATTTTGAAGGGGGTATAAGTTTCAGATTAAATTTCCCTTGCTGCATGTTCAGTGGACAAACATTTCAATAAACCACACGTCAATTACTGTTAATTGCTCCAGAATGTTATGCTTGGGATGTGTCCAAATGGTAATTGACAGAGCTCTGGCTATTGCAATGCTTGTCCAGAGTACCCGTAGCTCAACGATGTTTAATTTAAACCTTGTATTTCATTAAATTATTAACTTCTAGTTCTTTGATTTGGGTATATTTTAAAACTTGTAGTTTTTTGACTCATGAATATTTTAAAACTTGTAGCACTTTGACCATGTGCCAACAAACTTAGTTTGAGAAAAGTTACTCATACTTGGTACGTTGGTCTCAGAAGTATTTCACAATACTTCAGAGTTGCTAATGTATTGTAATAAGAAACCCTGTGTTTCAATTTGTATAGTTGAAGCCATGCCAAGTCAACATAGACTTCCATAAAGGAACAGTAACTGTGCACATTCAGTTTTTTTCTTGTACAAGGTCTAAACTATCAATACATTTGTTCTGTGCAGATAGTGGTGGTTGATTACGCAGATGTGATATCTATGCAGGTTAAACTCCAACTCAAATAATTTTCTGTACTTATTTTCTGATGCCGGCTGGTAAAAATAACTGTGTTATTTATAAATGTAGAATTGGTCGCATCTGCATGCTGTTCTTGAACAACTAAATCATTTGCCATCAAAAGAGCATGTAACCAATGTGATGCGGATCAGGCCATGGTAATTCTTTTTTTCGTGCATATTTATTCCTGTATGGCATCTTCTATTGTTGTACTTCTATCTATAAGAGTATAAGACGCCAACTCACTGTATTGTGAACTGCAAAAAGACTTGGAATCTATTCCTGATTTGACGTTTGCGAGGTCAGTTTCATGCTTGTTACATTTTCTTTATTTGGTTAAGGTACCTGGATGAGCAAGCACGGTACTATCGGCAAACAATAATCTTAAGTTCGTATCTTACGCCAGGTATGGAATTTCACTTGGAACTCTGGCCATCATTGGATTCCAATTTTTCTGTACTTCAGCTTCTATCATTCAGTTGCATTTTCAGTATGAACTAAAATTAAACTAGTTATGCTTTTAATCATGATCTGCATTTATTTGCTAAACATTATTATTATTTCTTCGAGTGGTGTATGTGTCCCCTGGTGTTATGCATGGTTCTTTGGTATTCAAAATTGCTTGCGTTAATTGTGCATGTGTAAAGTGACACTTGCTATTCTATTCTTAATTGTGCTACATAGAGTGGACCTTTTATTTATCTGCATCATCATCTACTTGTTTACTTATAAACCTATTTATGTTCTAATTTTTTGCCTGCTGAGCAGAGATGAATGCTTTGTTCAACGGATTATGTCTAAATTACGAGGGGAAGGTATATAGTATGCTGGAAGTCACTAAGCTATTTGCCGTGTTGGACTCATGTTTCTAACATGCCGGAACTCAACCTTTTCAGGTTAAGCTGGCGAGTGAGTTTACAGGTGTTCTTCCCAAAATACAGCTTGAAATACGGCAGGTCAGTTAATTCATTGTCTCCCCAGACTCCCATCGCATCATTGCAAATTTACTGTCCAGATATGTCCAGTGCATCTGAACAAAATTTGATGCCAAGAATCAGGGCTTTTGCTGAGTTTTCTAATAAATTTTGGATGGGCTCGCTCAACAGACACATCCTAGTGCTAAAACAGTATTGATGAAATTACAAATGTTTTTCACTGTCCAATCACTACACAGGTGTATGAACGATTTGATGCATCTTCTATTGGTGAACTTGATGATGCCCGCTTTGAATATTTCTGCACAAAGGTGAGTCCATTTGTCCTTGTAATGCATGCTTGACAAATGCATTATGGAATTTAGCACATTCAGCTCATTTTCACAACTATCACTTGTCCTTTTACAGTACTTAATTCATGTGTAAACTACTGTATGTAAACAATTAGTAAGGGGAAGCAACCTAAATCCTTATCTGGATGTGGTGCCCCCTCCAAATCAGCCTGTGCCTTCTCCGCTGTGTCCACAGCCATGGGTCCTCGTTGCCGGTGGCTGTATGTCATGCCCCACATGACATCTCTCCCCTCGTGAAGCAGCTTGTCCTCGAGCTGAAACTGAGGGTAGTATTGGACAAACTCATCAAGGTGCTCCCAAATAGCATCGCTAGGAGCTGTGCCCTCCCAGTGGACAAGTACATGACTGATTCCATGATATATGAGGGCATGGAGCACTCTGGGCGGGGGCAGGCATCGTGTTAGTGCGCTGACGGGAAGAGTGAGCTGGAGCTCATGGTGCCACCTCTCATGGTGCTTCCTGGTATGCTGCTGAGCCTGCAGCAACCGTTCGCGGACCTCTTGGAGAAACTCATTCTTATTGCAGTCATGTAATGCAGTATGGCCGGAAGCCACCTTGGCGTCGTTCTGCGTGTAATCCACTCCATCAAGGCCAGTGGCTGTCAGCCATTGACCGACCTCAACAGAAGTTTTTTTTTTTTGACAGAACCTCAACAGAAGTTGTGTGCAAGAACGAGCAGAAGGATTTATAGCATTGACGTACTGCAGGCGTCCCGTTTGGACACTTAGGCAACAAGGTGTCCTGCCAGCGCCTCGCAATTTTGCCTGCCTTATGCGCTTAGGCATCAGGGCGGTGCGTGCTCGCCTTACTGCCTTAAGAAATAAGAAGTTTAAACCCAATCATCCAAATCAAGTGCTCCAGCAAAATTGTAAACTTAGACATGGCCAAAAATTAGCAACAAGCTGGGACATGTAGTTGTACACAGAAGTGCTGATTCCACATGATATCATGGCTCACAACTAATCGCTTTCAGTGTTAGGCGCCGTGTAAAATTATGAGGTTGTATACAGTTTTATTTGGCCACTTCTTATGGTCATGACTCTTAATTATTGGAACAAATCTAACATTTTTTTTCGTTTCTATATATGTGTATCCTATTATTGACTATTTTATGATGTAATGATACAGGTGTACCCAAAGATTCAGGAGTCAGATGAGGTATTGTTTCTTCTATAGTCGTAATATCTGCAATGCTGTCATGTTCACTTAAATTTGGTATTTCTCGACGTTGGTAGGAGGATTTGCTTTA
>NC_041386.1:629156966-629167380 GCF_002162155.2 Triticum dicoccoides
AGAATTCAAGAAACTATGTCTGCATCTGACAGCACGTAGCATTTTGGAGGGATATAACCAAACATACCATTTTGTAGCAGTGGGATGTACATACTTAATGTTATTATCGCCCTGGAAAATTTTACAACAGTATTTGTCGGAGGTGTACCAGAATGTTGCGCATTTTGCAGTAAATCTTGTCGGTGGATGTGCCATACTTGTCTGGAAATGGCACCATGTTGGAGGAAATTTTTATGTTAGTTGATTGGAAATATCATGTGCAATATTTCTCTAATTGTTTGTTGCAAATATGCAGGGCGGAGTGTTGCTATTTGCCAGTTCCTATTTTGAATACATTAGGCTGAGCAGTTTTTTGAAATCTCAGGATGCTTCTTTCTGTAGAATTGGGGAGTAAGTGGATCTTCCTTATTCTTATAGCTTATATTTTTGTTCAACTACTAAAAGGGGTCTGCTCTCAGTCTTCATTTTTATCATGAATATGTTTTGTCTTGTGCGTATAGTAACTACCTATATGTGCTCATATATTAGGGCGACGTCACAACAGGATATATCTCGTGCAAGACTCTGGTTCTTTGAGGGCCAGAAGAAGATCTTGCTTTATAGTGAGAGATCTCACTTCTTCCACAGATACAAGGTCATAACATCTGAAAGGCCGTCCCTCGAGTACTTGTTATGATGTGTGCTCTTGCTGCTGTTCATGAGCACGCACCTGAGTGTTCGTTCGTGTAATGTTTAAACTCGTGCTTTTTAAATATGCAGATCAGGGGAGGACATCATTTGGTCGTCTACTCATTGCCAGGGAGAAAAGATTTCTATCCAGAGGTATGTATTGACTAGATCGT
Source organism: Triticum dicoccoides (assembly GCF_002162155.2). NCBI lineage: Eukaryota > Viridiplantae > Streptophyta > Magnoliopsida > Poales > Poaceae > Triticum > Triticum dicoccoides. The sequence continues at coordinate 629,157,809 of NC_041386.1, forward strand.
GACTGTGCAGTACGTACTATATCTGAAGCTGTGCTGTCGAAGTTCTAAAGGATTTATCTGTCTTGACCCTGGGGTTTTCTTTTCTTTCAGCTTGTAAATATGCTCGGTGAATCAGGAAATCCCAGGTGCAATGTGCTTTTTTCTCGCCTGGACCTCCTTAAGGTGAGACGACCGTTTCATGTAAAAGTTTGGTTCCATGTACAGCACTGCAGCTACTAAGTTTCTAGTGCATCAAAGTTACAATCTGGACCGCGTTGTAAAAAGCATGTTGGGGGTGTGATAGTCGATAGCCGGTTCATATATATATACATTGGATTTCTTATGTAGTGTTTTGTTAAATTCAGTTTGATTGTATTCGAGCGCCTGGCAAACAAGTTAACATGGGTTGACATTTTCTGTTGCAGCTGGAGCGGATCGTTGGAACGTCGTCTGCACGGAGGCTGATTTCTTCTGACAAGGATATGTTTGTCTTCTGCTGACCGTGCGCGTGAGCGTATTACAGCCTAGCCGGCTAGAATTTTGGAACATGAGCTGAAAAACTGCTGTTGATTAGTCCAGCTGAAAGTTTTTGTGCCTGAAGTTGCGGTAGCGGATTATATGCACTGCACTAGATAACAGAACATTCCTTTTGAGGCCTTGTCCGCTTTGTAGGCTGTAGCTTGTTGGCTGTGGCAGTCAAACTTTTTCTATATTTTAGTATATGGAAATTTTATTTTATGGTCAATATAATGAAACTAATTTAGCCTTTTTCTTTGATCTGAAACTAATTTAGTGATAACCAAGCCAGCCACAGCCCAAGCCTTCCAATCCAAGCCACCTTTTCCACGACACAATTTTCAGGCCGGCCATAGTATTACTCAACATGAAGGGTTGCTGGCTGTCTAAACAAAAATACACTAGTATCTACACCACCAATTACATGTAGTACGTGAATATATATTTATTTCACGATAAATATAATGAGGCTGTGATGGATGCCTACGTACCATGCATATATGGCGTTTCAGCATGCGAGTAAAATCTTGTTGAGCTTCGTAGCCAATGAAGATTTGATTGAATTCCCGTCAAAAAAAGAAAGATTTGATGGAATTAATTGATGCTAATTTCCAGCATGAGTTGTTTGGATCTCGTGGAATAATTTGCGTGAATCTTATTATTTCTGCAAATTCTGCAGAATGTTCCAATTAAGTGATAGATAACCACTTCTCCAAACTAGAGTATCAATATGGGACCGAGGGAGTACAAATTATGGACAAATATTAGCAATAAATAAATAAATTATGGACATATATATTTTTTCCAAAAGTTTGATGCACGCTAACCGTGCCGAGATTATTGGTAATATCCAACCGATTCGTGCCAGCACTGATTGCGCAACAAGCAAATAAACCTAGCGCGCACCAACTCTTTCGCTTTCCTCCACACCTGACACGCCACCCAGATGGCCGCCGCCGGCGACGAACCGGCCGAAGCGAAGCGCGCGCGTGCGGCGACGACGGGCGGGGTGCGGTGCTGGTCGTCCGCGTTCCCAGATGACACCCTCGCCGTCGTGTACGGCATGGTCGCCTCCGCGCGCGGCCGCGTGAGCTTCGCCGCAGTCTGCCGGTCGTGGCGCGCTGTGGCGCGTGCGGAGGTGCCCCGTCCCGCGCTGCCATGGCTTCTCCTCGAGTCCTCCGACTGCAGCAAGACGAAGCACCTGCACTGCCCCGAGGACGGCGCCACCGTGCGGATCCAGCTCCCGAGCAGCGAGCGGCTCGTCGGCAGCCACGACGGCGGCTGGGCCGTCTCGTCCCCGCCATTGAGAATCGCGAACCTCTTCTCGGGCGCCGAGGTGGCGCTCCCCGAGAAGCAGTGGGGGATCTTCTGCTACGACAAACTCGTATTCTCCAAGCCGCCCACCTCAGATGGATGCATCCTCGCCACCATAACCGAGTACCGTGGCATCGCGCTCTGCAGAGTTGGCTATCCGGACAGCGTGTGGACGAGACCAAAACATAGGCACAGCAGGAGACTGGAGGACATCACCTTCTGCAACGGCGAGCTCTACGGCCTCACAAAGTTCCAAGGTGATGTCTACAAGTTCGAGATAGGCGTGAACGAGGACGGAGAGCCCGTGGTCACCGCTGCGAACCTACTCAGCTGCCCCTTGTGGGAGGAATACGTATCGGAGTCGGATTCGGAGAAGTCCTACATCTTTGATCTGCACGGCAAGATTGCGGTGGCGATAAGCGCCCGGTGCTCACGAAACCCCGAAGGTTTCTTCAAGGTGTTTGAGCTCGTCGACATCCAAGGCGACGGACCAGCAACGTCTTGCAAGCACCCACTAAGTGGGTGGAGGTGACGAGCTTGGACGACCATGCCTTGTTCTTGGGGCGAACCTTCTCTAAGGCGGTGCGCGTGCCGGATGGCAAGGTTGGCCATCTGGAGAGAAACCACATCTATTACTCTCGTTGCTTTAGTCAAAACGTTGCTGTCCCCCGTGGTGCGCTGTTCTTTACACTCCCAACCGACTTTTTTTTTTTCGAACGAAGGGGCCACACGGCCCCCATTTTCATTATGAAAATGGAGTTGTTTACAAGGCATCAAACCACCATTTACATCACTGATCTAGAAGCCACATCAGGATGCTCCAGCCAATCCGGCCTAATCATCACATCACTGATATATATCACCACATCAGGATGCTTCAAACTGTCCAAAACTAGCCATGGAAGGGCCTAGTACTACGCTAGTTACAAAGGTATCAGCAGACTAAATGACAATAACCAAATTAACAAAAATGCTTTAAAGCCAGCAAGCATTTCCAGCGGCTAGCTTCACAAAATCCTTCTCACATGCGGCGCCAAACCATGCCCTCCTCTGAAGATATCACGAGTCACCCTCACGATACGCCTAGACACCTGATGAAACATGCTTTGCACCCCTCTTTTCTGCAGATTTTTCCATGAGTCAAGTAGGGAACATACAAGAAAGATAATGTCAGTAGGATCTCTAGGCATAACACTTTGAAAACAGGATTTGTTCCTTGTTTTCCATATAGACCACAATAGAGCAGCACTACCCAATAAAACAACTACTCTATCTTTGCCAGTATAGCTAGACAACCAGTTCTGGCATAGGTCAAAAAAAGACATTGGAGCTCTCTGGCTCCCTAGAGCACATCCGATAATATTCCACAGGAACTTAGCTAAGGAACAAGAGAAAAATAAATGATTCACACTCTCTTCACAGTCACAAAATCCACAAAACTTAGCACCTTTCCAGCCTTTTTTATTCAGATTGTCCTTGGTCAGAATCCTATTTTTGATTACTAACCAAGAGAATGCCTTAACTTTAAGAGGCATCTTCATCCTCCATAGTAAAAGGGCAAACGACTTGTCTAGCTATAAGATAGTGATACAGAGATTTAACGGAAAAGCTACCGGAGTTTGTAAGTAGCCATTTAACTTTGTCAGGCTTATCCGACAAAATTACCTGACCACACATATCAAGTAACTTATTCCACATATCAAGAGTCTCCCCATGTAAACATCTTCTGAACCTAATGCAATTAAACTCCATGGTAAATACTTTCGCAACAGTAACATGTTTGCAAAAACTTAGATTATAAAGACGAGGAAAAATCAAACAAAGAGGTTTATCCTTTATCCACGCATCTTCCCAAAATCTAGTTTTACGACCATCCCCCACAATTCTCTGACAACAGCTATAGAAAATATTCTTAACTTCCATTAAGCCATTCTAGAAGTGGGAGTTGTTAGGAGCTGATTCGCATTGAGTCAAAGTTTTCTTCTTCAGATACTTTGCTCTAATCAGCTCCTGCCAGTCCCCCTCCTCATTTTCAAGTCTCCAGAGCCAATTACAAAGAAGACTAACATTTTTAACATTTAGATTAGTAACCCCCAGTCCTCCCTGGTCCCTAGGTTGGCACACATCATTCCAGTTGACCAGGTGGTACTTCCGCACTCCCTCCCTTTCTTGTCAAACCAAACGAGCTTGGAAAAAATCAAAGCGTTTACCCACACCTTTAGGCAATCTAAAGAAGGAAAGCATGTGACTAGGAACACTACTCAAGCAAGTCTCAGTTAGAATAAGTCTCTCTCCCATAGGAAGCAAGCTCCCTTGCCAGGTAGCTACTTTCTTCTCACATTTCTCCTCAGCAGGTTTCCAATCGCTATTACTAAGTTTCTTATAGTGTAGAGGCATACCCAGGTAGCGAAAAGGAAAGGTTCCAATCGTGCAAGTAAAAATCCGAGCATATTCCTCCTGTCTTACTTTCGCCTCACCGAAGCAGTAAACCTCGCTTTTTAAAAAATTAATTTTTAGACCAGTCAAGTGCTCAAAGACACAAAGGATGATTTTAAGATTCCTAGCTCCTTCCAAGTCGTCCTCAAAACAGAAAATCGTGTCGTCAGCATATTGTAAAACAGAAAGGCCACCTTCATAAATCTGAGGGGCTAGACCTTTTATAAACCCTTGCTCCTGAGCCCTTCCAACCAGGGTCATCAGGACATCAGCAGCTATATTAAACAGCAAGGGGGAGAAGGGATCCCCCTGCCTTAGACCTTTTCTAGTAGTAGAATAATTACCCAACATATCATTTAAAGTAATAGCGACTTTCCCATCAACAATGGCTGACTTGGTCCACTGAATAAACTTTTCAGGGAACCCTTTCATTTCTAACACGGAAAGCATAAAGTCCCAGTTAATTTTATCGTAAGCTTTCTCAAAATCAACTTTAAAAAGCACACCGGAGAACTTGTTTCTATGAAGATAGTGCATGGTCTCATGCAACATTACTACATTATCCAGCAAATAACGCCCTTTAATGAATGTTGTTTGGATCTTAGACACTATCTTGTCCGCAACTAACATAGCTCTAGTGTTCAAAACCTTGGTAAAAATCTTAGAAGGAACATTAAGCATACAGATAGGTCTATACATCTGAATCTTATCAGCCCCCTGGCCTTTCGCAATCAATGTAACAACACCATAATTTAGCCTAGAGAGGTCCAATTTGCCATCAAAACAATCATTAAACAGCTGAAGTAGATCAAAGCAAATTAAATCCCAAAATACTTGGTAGAATTCAACAGGCATCCCATCGGGGCCAGCCGCTCGGTTGCGTTTCATAGAGAAGATAGCAAGCTTGATCTCTTCCAAGGAGAATCTAGCAGTTAACATTTTCTTATCTTTAATATCTAAACAAGAAGGAACAGGAATACTTAGGGAAATAGGTAAAAGGTCTACAAGACTAAAAAGCTCTTTATAGAACTTGGTAGCATAGTCCAGTAGCTCTTTATCACCCTGGATAATAACCCCATCCTGCACAAAACGAAAGATCTTGTTCTTTCTTTTCCTACCGCTCGCCTTAATCATAAAATATCTAGTGATGTTATTCCCTTCTCTGAGATCTCTCTCTTTAGAGCGTTGATACCATTTGATTTCCTCCTCTCTCAAAATCTTATTCAAACTACGCTGAAGGTCTTTCCTAAGTTCATAGTCAGCTACTGATAACCCAGTTAGCTCACACCTCCTATCAAGATCATCTAGTTGAGAACTTAGAGTGTTTCTCTTTTTCCTATAAGCCCCCTCCACATTGAGATTCCAGCCTTTCAGGCATCTTCTCAAATTCCTCATTTTCTGCATCCAAATGGCCAAATTATCCTTGCCATTCACATTAGAATGCCAAATTTTATTGACTACAGCGGCAAGATCATCTCTGGTAAACCAACATAATTCAAAACGAAAAGGTTTATTAGCTGTAACGGTTTTAACCCCGTTATGCATAAGCAAGGCTGCATGGTCAGAGACACCTCTAACCAGTGTCCTGACAGTAACTAGTGGAAATTTTAACTCCCAGGCAGGGCTAACTAAGATCATATCCAACTTAACAAAAAGGGGATCAATCTGGTTATTCGACCAAGTAAAATTTCGCCCAGAAAGCTCAAGCTCCTTCAGGCCCCAATGCTCAATAATAGAATTGAAAAAAAAAGACCATTTAGGGAGCTTCTTGACCTTGTTCCTATCTTTGCTCCTCCTAATGATATTAAAATCACCGCCAACAACAAAAGGATGATCATTACACCCAAGCATATGCACAAAATCAATTAAAAAATCTTCTTTGTCTCTGGAGTGAGCAGCTCCATAGACATTGACCAGATTCCATTTGAAGCCCGTCCTCTTATCCATAAGAGTCATCCTAGTCAAGTATTTACTAGCTACACAAGTATCTACTTCAAATAAATCTTCTCTAACCCCCATAAGCAAGCCACCCGAAGCACCAACAGATGGCTGCCAAAGCCTCCTCCCAACCGACTTTGGCGCCAGGAAGTATTACAGGGTAGATGATTGGAAGAACAAGGACACCAGCGACGACGTGAAGAGGATCAAATCGACAGGATACTTCGTGGATAGCAACCATTACGATAGCATGTGGATTCTTCCTCCAGATATGTAGCTATTCCAGGGGCAATGGAATCCGTGAATTAAGCTACCTTCAAGAGATGACATTATTTACTCCATTCGATCCAAAATGCAAGTCGACATGCGCACATTGTCTTTGAACAGGCTTGGAGAAAAATGTATTACAAAAAAAATTATGCTTCATGATAGTTCGATAGAAATTAATGACGTGGAAACTGATATATGGAGCAGATAAATAGATGAGAGTGGAGTCACTACCCTATTGATGCTTTGGTTCTTTGCTTGGCACGCTGTGCCTATCTATCACCTGCATGTACTATGACTCTCTTATTCTTAATTGATAAGGCAAAACTTTTGCCTTCGTTTTGAAAAAAATAAGTCCAGGCTATGAGTTTCATGACAAAAATTACTTGACGACAAAAGAATATTTTTTGAACGGCCGGTATTCACTTCTCTTACTTGTTGGTACTTGGCTTCTACTAGCTGCCAACTATTGGATGAAAATCAACTACGGAGTATATACGTTTTCTAAAGTGGTAAGGATATCTTGGAACAGAATGAACAGTTTCAGAGCATTGCGTACAGTATTGCAGAGAATTGTGCTATTGGCAGCAGAAGTGACAGCCTTTTATGCGAAAGTGTGTTTTCTGTGAGCATCTCCAATAGAAGATGTATATTTAGAGATATAAAAGTTGGTGTTGTATAATTTACATCATAAAAAAATGCTTTTTACATCATAAAAAAAGTCTAAACTCCAACAGATGATGTATATTTGGTGATGTAAAATTAGTGCTCCAACAGATGATGTATTTGAAGATGTAAAACTAGTTCTTCAGTGGCATGACGGCGGCGTGGCTGCCGCTGAGAGTTGAGTCGAGAGGGGCGCCGGCAGCCGAGCATGGATACATGCGCTGGCGGGGGAGCTCAAATTGGGTGGCCGAGCTTCAAATCGAAACGAGGAGCGGGGCGGGGAGGCGGCAGAGCTCGAAACACGCCGGCGGCTGAGCTTCAAATGCGGCGGGGCGGGCCGACGAAGCTCGAATCGGGTGGAGGCCGAGCTTTAACTGAGGCGGGGCGGGGCGACGACACGGGGGTGATGGGGCGGTAGAAAAGCGAGGCAGATGCCGTGGAACCTCATCCTTCCACTTGTGCTGGATGTGAAGCACAACGACAGCTGGATGTGGAGCCTGAAGGAAATATGCCCTAGAGGCAATAATAAAGTTATTATATATTTCCTTATACCATGATAAATGTTTATTATTCATGCTAGAATTGTATTAACCGGAAACATAATACATGTGTGAATACATAGACAAACAGAGTGTCACTAATATGCCTCTACTTGACTAGCTCGTTGATTAAAGATGGTTATGTTTCCTAACCATAGACATGAGTTGTCATTTGATTAACGGGATCACATCATTAGGAGAATGATGTGATTGACTTGACCCATTCTGTTAGCATAACACTTGATCATTTAGTTTGTTGCTATTGCTTTCTTCATGACTTATACATGTTCCTATGACTATGAGATTATGCAACTCCCGTTTACCAGAGGAACACTTTGTGTGCTACCAAACGTCATAACGTAACTGGATGATTATAAAGGTGCTCTACAGGTGTCTCCGAAGGTACTTGTTGGGTTGGCGTATTTCGAGATTAGGATTTGTCACTCCGATTGTCGGAGAGGTATCTCCGGGCCCTCTCGGTAATGCACATCACCTAAAGCCTTGCAAGCATTGCAACTAATGAGTTAGTTGCAGGATGATGTATTACGAAACGAGTAAAGAGACTTGCCGGTAACGAGATTGAACTAGATATTGAGATACCGACGATCGAATCTCGGGCAAGTAACATACCGATGACAAAGGGAACAACGTATGTGTAACGCCCCGAGACCGACGCTCCAGAAGACTTCCAGCTATTCCGAGTTTCGTCGTGTGATTTGTTTTATTTGTTGCATTCATCCTTGCATCATGTGCATTGCATCATGTCATCATGCCATCATATCATTAATTTTTAAAACCTCAACTAAATAAATTGTATGGATTTTTCGATCCATTTAAATCGAGGGACTCACATGGTGACTTCTCTTTATAACATATCCTCCAATATTAGGGAGCTATATTAAATATTTCTTTATTTCAGAAATCACCAAAACACACTTGCAAAATAATTTCGTTTCTTTTCTGCTTCAAGTTTGGTCTTCAACCTTGCCAATAATTATTTCATCATTTTCCGGAGCTCCACCAAAAATCCGAACATTTTTGGACCTTCCTTTCATCAAGTCCTAGTTCAAACCCATTTGAATTTCAAATGAGTTTGAATTTAAATCTTTCGATCATGCCCATTTCTATTTTTCTCGGAACAAACTCATTTTTGCGAGTCCGGGAAAATTATCCCCTTGCGCATTTTCTTTCCCTAACCCTCCTTTTCTTTTCCTCTCTCTTTTTGCTTTTCTGTTAAAGAAAATATAAGAGAGAGAAGAGAGAGCCTTGCAGCCCAGCCGGCCTCTTAGGCCCGGCCAACCTAAGCCGGCCCAAGGCCCAGCCGGTGCCCCTCTAACCCTAGCCGCAGCGCCCGCACCCCATCTCTCCTCTCGATTCCCTGCCAGCGCCGCCTCCTTCTTCTTGTTCGCCACCACGCACACCCCCAGGAGCCCGATCCCCTCGCCCCCTCTCCTCGATCTTCCCCTTCCCCTCCGGTGCGCCTCCACCTCGCCCTTCTTTCTCCCTCGCGCGCGACCCCGTCGCCTCCTCCCTCCACCGGCGCCAGCCGTCCCCGTCGCCCGAGCGCTCAAGGGCAGCAGCTCCTCGAGCTCGTCGCCACTGCCTCCCCTTGCTCCCGCGCTCCGCCCTCGCCGGAGGAGAGAGCCAGGCCGGAGCCCCGTCGGCCTCCTCGTCGCCCGTCGCGCCATCTCTTGCGCCCAGTCCGCCGCCGCTGCCTTCTTCCAGCGCCACCGCCCGCTTCTCTGCCGCCGCGTCATCATCTTCAGGCACTCGAGCACCTGCGCCCGCATCCTCGTCCTCTGCGTCCAGCATGAGCCCCGCGCTGCTCGTCCTCTCCGTTTGGCCGGAGTTCATCGGAGCCCCAGCAGCCGCGCCGCCCGTGTGGCTTCGCCTCCCGCAACCCCGCGACGTCGCCTC
>NC_041386.1:629167550-629195162 GCF_002162155.2 Triticum dicoccoides
TGCCGCCTTCTTGCTCATGGTTTGCCGCTGCCTAAACCATCTCCGGCCAGGGTTCCTTTGCCGCCTTGCTGCTGCCACCCGAGGCACTGGCGTTGCTTCATTTTGGATCGTCAAGACCGACAAGATCGACTACACAAAACTGCCAGTACCTCTACGCACGGGTACACCAAGACCGTCCCGGATAATGTCAAGTACCACGACTACAGCCGGTGTGCATTTTTGTCAAGTCCGCCTACACGTGTACGACTACATCCGAGGTGGATTTCGTCAAATACCCCTTCGGATCGCCAAGTTCATCTACGAAAACATGTACCATCTACCGTCGCCCGAAGACATGTGTACCACTACCGTCGACCCTCGAAGACCCCGTGGACCCCGAACATCTACGGATCATGAACACCTACTTCCACTACGAGATGTACCTCTACCGACGCCGCGAACGACTACTTCCACGACGTCCCGTGAACGCCTACTTCCTCGAACCGCTCCGAAAACGCACGCTTCAAAGGTATAACGCCGAGACGACCGCCGTGGACCGAATGCATGTGTTGAATGAGATGCTCGAGTTTTGCACCGTGATCGAATCGTCCTTGCGATGCCCCTCTTTTGCCGTGCCACCGTCCCGTGGGAACCCGGAAGCCGGGATCACCCCACCATCTTGCATGACACGCTCACGCCTCCTTTTGCACCGGTATCTCTGTGAGCTACCGGAACCGATATGTTGCCGTGGCATCATTTTCGGATATGTTGCCGTGGCACCATTTTTGTTTCGCCGCCGTGGCACCCTTTTTGTTCCGCCATGGTGACCAAATGCTTCATAACATGCTCATGTCAACATTTTCATAAAATTGCATAAAACTTGTATATGTCATCCGCATCATGATAACAACATTTAAAATGTTTAAACTTGTTGTTGCATCAAATTGCTAAATGCATATGGGGATTTACCGGATTTGTTGTTCTTATATCCGACCCCATTTAAATTGTTTAGATGGTATAGTTTATATTATGCTTCACCTCTTGCCATGTTTAACAACAGTTAATATTGTTGGGTAGCATAAACGAGATCAAACTAAATAACGTGTCGTGGTGTTTCATCAATAAGCAACTCGTTGTGTATTGAGCTCCACTTAATTTGTAGTGTTGTTTGTTGCACTTTGCCATGCCATGCCTCCTTAAACCGGACATGCATCATACTTGTTTGTGCATCATGACTTGTTTATGCTTGTGTGTTTACTATGTTGTTTGTTTCTTTTCGGGTTGCTTCTCTCGTTAGCTTCGGTTTTGTTCCGGAGTTGTGAGGATTCGTTCGTCTACGACCGTTTGTCTTCTTCATGGATTCGTTCTTCTTCCTTGCGGGATTTCAGGCAAGATGATCATACCCTCGAAATCACTACTATCTTTGCTATGCTAGTTTGCTCGCTCTTTTGCCATGCCAATGCTACGATGCCTACCATTTGCTTGTCAGCCTCCCAAATTGCCATGTCAAACTTCTAACCCACCATGTCCTAGCAAACCGTTGATTGGCTATGTTACCGCTTTGCTCAGCCCCTCTTATAGCGTTGTTAGTTGCAGGTGAAGATTGAAGTTTGTTCCTTGTTGGAACATGGAGATGTTGTTCCTTGTTGGAACATGTTTACTTGTTGGGATATCACAATATATCTTACTTAATTAATGCATCTATATACTTGGTAAAGGATGGAAGGCTCGGCCTTATGCCTGGTGTTTTGTTCCACTCTTGCCGCCCTAGTTTCCGTCATATCGGTGTTATGTTCCCGGATTTTGCGTCCCTTACGCGGTTGGGCTATAATGGGAACCCCTTGACAGTTCGCCTTAAGTAAAGCTCCTCCAGCAATGCCCAACATTGGTTTTACCATTCGCACTAACAACCTACCACCTTCCCTTGGGTTCTGCAGACTCAAGGGTCATCTTTATTCTAACCCCCCCGGGCCAGTGCTCCTCTGAGTGTTGGTCCGAACTGGGCAGCCTGCGGGGCCACCTCGGGGAAACTTGAGGGTTGGTTTTACTCGTAGCTTGACCTATCTGAGTTTGCCCTGAGAAAGAGATATGTGCAGCTCCTATCGGGATTTGTCGGCACATTCGGGCGGTGTTGCTGGTTTAGTTTTACCCTGTCGAAATGTCTTGTTGTACCGGGATACCGAGTCTGATCGGAACGTCTCGGGTGGAGGTCTATTCCTTCGTTGACCGTGAGAGCTTGTCATGGGCTAAGTTGGGACACCCCTGCAGGGATTTGAACTTTCGAAAGCCGTGACCGCGGTTATGGGCAGATGGGAATTTGTTAACGTCCGGTTGTAGAAAACCCGAAGTTGACCTTAATTAAAATACATCAACCGCGTGTGTAACCGTGATGGTCTCTTTCCGGCGGAGTCCGGGAAGTGAACACGGTGTTGGAGTTATGCTTGACGTAGGTTGCTATAGGATCACTTCTTGATCATACTTTTATCGACCGTGCTTTGCCTTCTCTTCTCGCTCTCATTTGCGTATGTTAGCCACCATATATGCTAGTCGCTTGCTGCAGCTCCACCTCATTACTCCATCCCTCCTATAAGCTTAAATAGTCTTGATCTCGCGGGTGCGAGATTGCTGAGTCCCTGTGGCTCACAGATACTTCCAAAACCAGTTTGCAGGTGCCTATGTTACCGTGCAGATGACGCAACCAAGCTCAGGAGGAGCTCGAAGAAGATCTTGCCCTTTGTGTTGTTTCGTTCTAGTTGATCAGTAGTGGAGCCCAGTTGGGGTCGATCGGGGACCTTTGTCGCATTTGGGGTTCTTCTTTTATTTTGGTTCCGTAGTCGGACCTTGATTGTATCTGGATGATGTAATGCTTTATTCATGTCATTGTGTGAAGTGGCGATTGTAAGCCAACTATGTATCTCTTTCCCTTATGTATTACATGGGTTGTGTGAAGATTACCTCACTTGCGACATTGCTTTCAATGCGGTTATGCCTCTAAGTCGTGCTTCGACACGTGGGAGATATAGCCGCATCGAGGGCGTTACAGTATGTTGTTATGCGATCTGACCGATAAAGATCTTCGTAGAATATGTAGGAACCAATATGAGCATCCAGGTTTCGCTATTGGTTATTGACCGGAGACGTGTCTCGGTCATGTCTACATTGTTCTCGAACCCGTAGGGTCCGCATGCTTAACGTTACGATGACAGTTTCATTATGAGTTTATATATTTTGATGTACCGAAGATTGTTCGGAGTCCCGGATGTGATCACAGACTTGACAAGGAGTCTCGAAATGGTCGAGACATAAAGTTCGATATATTGGACGACTATGTTTGGACACCGGAAAGGTTCCGGGTAAGATTGGGACAATACCGGATCACCAGGAGGTTATCGGAACCCCCCGGGAGGTATATGGGCCTTATTGGGCCTTAGTGGAAAGGAGGGGAAAGGAGCAAGGGAGGGGGCGCCCCCCAAGCCCAATCCGAATTGGGAAGGCCCCCCCTTTCCTTCCTCCCTCCTTCCTCTTCCTTCCCTCTCCTACTCCTAATAGGAAAAAGGGGAGTCCTATTCCCGGTGGGAGTTGGACTCCCCCCCTTGGGCGCGCCACCCTCCTTGGCCGGCCCCCTCCTCCACTCCTTTATATACGGGGGCAGGGGGGCACCCCAGAGACACAACAATTGATCATTGATCTCTTAGCCGTGTGCGGTGCCCCCCTCCATCATAATCCTCGATAATATTGTAGCGGTGCTTAGGCGAAGCCCTGCGATGGTAGAACATCAAGATCGTCACCACGCCGTCGTGCTAACGGAACTCATCCCCGACACTTTGCTGGATCGGAGTCCGGGGATCGTCATCGAGCTGAACGTGTGCAAAAACTCGGAGGTGCCGTAATTTCGGTGCTTGATCGGTCGGGCCGTGAAGACGTACGACTACATCAACCGCGTTGTTATAACACTTCCGCTTCCGGTCTACGAGGGTACATAGACAACACTCTTCCCTCTCGTTGTTGTGCATCACCATGATCTTGCGTGTGCGTAGGAATTTTTTTGAAATTACTACGCTCCCCAACAGTGGCATCTGAGCCTAGGTTTTATGCGTTGATGTTATATGCACGAGTAGAACACAAGTGAGTTGTGGGCGATATAAGTCATACTACTTACCAACATGTCATACTTTGGTTCGGCGGTATTATTGGATGAAGCGGCCCGGACCAACATTACGCATACGCTTACGCGAGACTGATTCTACCGACATGCTTTGCACACAGGTGGCTGGCGGGTGTCAGTTTCTCCAACTTTAGTTGAACCGAGTGTGGCTACGTCCGGTCCTTGCGAAGGTTGAAACAACACCAACTTGACAAACTATCGTTGTGGTTTTGATGCGTAGGTAAGAACGGTTCTTGCTCAGCCCGTAGCAGCCACTTAAAACTTGCAACAACAAAGTAGAGGACGTCTAACTTATTTTTGCAGGGCATGTTGTGATGTGATATGGTCAAGACATGATGCTAAATTTTATTGTATGAGATGATCATGTTTTGTAACCGAGTTATCGGCAACTGGCAGGAGCCATATGGTTGTCGCTTTATTGTATGCAATGCAATTGCGCTGTAATGCTTTACTTTATCACTAAGTGGTAGCGATAGTCGTGGAAGCATAAGATTGGCGAGACGACAACGATGCTACGATGGTGATCAAGGTGTCGCGCCGGTGACGATGGTGATCATGACGGTGCTTCGAAGATGGAGATCACAAGCACAAGATGATGATGGCCATATCATATCACTTATACCGATTGCATGTGATGTTTATCTTTTATGCATCTTATCTTGCTTTGATTGACGGTAGCATTATAAGATGATCTCTCACTAAATTTCAAGATAGAAGTGTTCTCCCTAAGTATGCACCGTTGCCAAAGTTCGTCGTGCCCAGACCCCACGTGATGATCGGGTGTGATAAGCTCTACGTCCATGTACAACGGGTGCAAGCCAGTTTTGCACACGCAGAATACTCAGGTTAAACTTGACGAGCCTAGCATATGCAGATATGGCCTCGAAACACTGAGACCGAAAGTTCGAGCGTGAATCATATAGTAGATATGATCAACATATTGATGTTCATGTTGGAAATATGCCCTAGAGGCAATAATAAAAGGATTATTATTATATTTCCTTGTTCATGATAATTGTCTTTTATTCATGCTATAATTGTGTTATCCGGAAATCATAATACATGTGTGAATACATAGACACCAACATGTCCCTAGTAAGCCTCTAGTTGACTAGCTCGTTGATCAACAGATAGTCATGGTTTCCTGACTATGGACATTGAATGTCATTGATAACGAGATCACATCATTAGGAGAATGATGTGATGGACAAGACCCAATCCTAAACATAGCACAAGATCGTATAGTTCGTTTGCTAGAGTTTTTCCAATGTCAAGTATCTTTTCCTTAGACCATGAGATCGTGTAACTCCCGGATACCATAGGAGTGCTTTGGGTGTACCAAACGTCACAACGTAACTGGGTGACTATAAAGGTATACTACGGGTATCTCTGAAAGTGTCTGTTGGGTTGACACGGATCAAGACTGGGATTTGTCACTCCGTATAACGGAGAGGTATCTCTGGGCCCACTCGGTAATGCATCATCATAATGAGCTCAAAGTGACCAAGTGTCTGGTCACGGGATCATGCATTACGATACGAGTAAAGTGACTTGCCGGTAACGAGATTGAACGAGGTATTGGGATACCGACGATCGAATCTCAGGCAAGTAACGTACCAGTTGACAAAGGGAATTGTATACGGGGTTGCGTGAATCCTCGACATTGTGGTTCATCCGATGAGATCATCGAGGAGCATGTGGGAGCCAACATGGGTATCCAGATCCCGCTGTTGGTTATTGACCGAAGAGCCATCTCGGTCATGTCTACATGTCTCCTGAGCCCGTAGGGTCTAGACACTTAAGGTTCGGTGACGCTAGGGTTGTAGAGATATGTATATGCAGTAACCCGAAAGTTGTTCGTAGTCCCGGATGAGATCCCGGACGTCACGAGGAGTTCCGGAATGGTCCGGAGGTAAAGAATTATATATAGGAAGTGCTATTTCGGCCATCGGGACAAGTTTCGGGGTCACCGGTATTGTACCGGGACCATCGGAAGGGTCCCGGGGGTCCACCGGGTGGGGCCACCTATCCCGGAGGGCCCCATGGGCTGAAGTGGGAGGGGAACCAGCCCCTAGTGGGTTGGTGTGCCCCCCTTGGGCCTTCCCCCTGCGCCTAGGGTTGGGAACCCTAGGGTGGGGGCGCCCCACTTGCCTTGGGGGGCACTCCACCCCCCTTGGCCGCCGCCCCCTTGGGAGATTGGATCTCCAGGGCCGGCGCCCCCCTGGGGACCCTATATATAGAGGGGGGGAGGGAGGGCAGCCGCACCCATGCCCCTGGCGCCTCCCTCTCCCCTCCAACACCTCCTCCTCCTCCGTAGAGAACGACGAAGCCCTACTGCGGTGACTGCTGCATCCACCACCACGCCGTCGTGCTGCTGGATCTTCATCAACCTCTCCTCCCCCTTGCTGGATCAAGAAGGAGGAGACGTCACACTGACTGTACGTGTGTTGAACACGGAGGTGCCGTCCGTTCGGCGCTAGGATCTCCGGTGATTTGGATCACGTCGAGTACGACTTCCTCATCCCCGTTCTTTGAACGCTTCCGTGCGTGATCTACAAAGGTATGTAGATGAAATCCGATCACTCGTTGCTAGATGAACTCATAGATGGATCTTGGTGAAACCGTAGGAAAATTTTTGTTTTCTGCAACGTTCCCCAACAGTGGCATCATGAGCTAGGTCTATGCGTAGTTCTTTTTGCACGAGTAGAACACAATTTGTTGTGGGCGTAGATGTTGTCAACTTTCTTGCCGCTACTAGTCTTATTTTGCTTCAAGGGTATTGTGGGATGAAGCGGCCCGGACCAACCTTACACGTACGCTTACGTGAGACCGGTTCCACCGACTGACATGCACTAGTTGCATAAGGTGGCTGACGGGTGTCTGTCTCTCCCACTTTAGTTGGAGCGGATTCGATGAAAAGGGTCCTTATGAAGGGTAAATAGAAGTTGACAAATCACGTTGTGGCTTTCACATAGGTAAGAAAACGTTCTTGCTAGAACCCTATTGCAGCCACGTAAAACTTGCAACAACAATTAGAGGACGTCTAACTTGTTTTTGCAGCAAGTGTTTTGTGATGTGATATGGCCAAAGTTGTGATGAATGATGAATGATATATATGTGATGTATGAGATGTTCATGCTATTGTAATAGGAATCACGACTTGCATGTCGATGAGTATGACAACCGGCAGGAGCCATAGGAGTTGTCTTTATTTTTTGTATGACCTGCGTGTCATTGAGAAACGCCATGTAAATTACTTTACTTTATTGCTAAACGTGTTAGCCATAGTAGTAGAAGTAATAGTTGGCGAGCAACTTTATGGAGACACGATGATGGAGATCATGGTGTCATGCCGGTGACAAGATGATCATGGAGCCCCAAGATGGAGATCAAAGGAGCTATGTGATATTGGCCATATCATGTCACTATTATTATTTGATTGCATGTGATGTTTATCATGTTTTTGCATCTTGTTTACTTAGAACGACGGTAGTAAATAAGATGATCCCTCATAATAATTTCAAGAAAGTGTTCCCCCTAACTGTGCACCGTTGCGACAGTTCGTTGTTTCGAAGCACCACGTGATGATCGGTTGTGATAGATTCCAACATTCACATACAACGGGTGTAAGACATATTTACACATGCAAACACTTAGGTTGACTTGACGAGCCTGGCATGTACAGACATGGCCTGGGAACACAGAAGACCGAAAGGTCGAGCATGAGTCGTATAGAAGATACGATCAACATGAAGATGTTCACCGATGTTGACTAGTCCGTCTCACGTGATGATCGGACACGGCCTAGTTAACTCGGATCATGTTATACTTAGATGACTAGAGGGATGTCTATCTGAGTGGGAGTTCATTGAATAATTTGATTTAGATGAACTTAATTATCATGAACTTAGTCTAAAATCTTTACATCATGTATTGTAGATCAAATGGCCAACATTGTCCTCAACTTCAACGCGTTCCTAGAGAAAACCAAGATGAAAGACGATGGCAGAAACTACACGGACTGGGTCCGGAACCTGAGGATCATCCTCATAGCTGCCAAGAAAGATTATGTCCTACAAGCACCGCTAGGTGACGCACCTGTTCTCCCTGCAGAACAAGACGTTATGAACGCTTGGCAGACACGTACCGATGATTACTCCCTCATTCAGTGCGGCATGCTTTACAGCTTAGAACCGGGGCTCCAAAAGCGTTTTGAGAGACACGGAGCATATGAGATGTTCGAAGAGCTGAAAATGGTTTTTCAAGCTCATGCCCGGGTCGAGAGATATGAAGTATCCGACAAGTTCTTCAGCTGTAAGATGGAGAAAAACAGTTCTGTCAGTGAGCACATACTCACTATGTCTGGGTTACATAACCGCTTGACTCAGCTGGGAGTTAATCTCCCGGATGACGCGGTCATTGATAGAATCCTTCAGTCGCTTCCACCGAGCTACAAGAGCTTTGTGATGAACTTCAATATGCAGGGGATGGAAAAGACCATTCCTGAAGTATTTGCAATGCTGAAGTCAGCAGAGGTAGAAGTCAAAAAGGAACATCAAGTGTTGATGGTGAATAAAACCACTAAGTTCAAGAAAGGCAAGGGTAAGAAGAACTTCAAGAAGGACGGCAAGGGAGTTGCCGCGCCCGGCAAGCAAGCTGCCGGGAAGAAGCCAAAGAATGGACCCAAGCCCGAGACTGAGTGCTTTTATTGCAAGGAAAGTGGTCACTGGATGCGGAACTGCCCCAAATACTTAGCGGACAAGAAGGCCGGCAAAACGAAAGGTATATGTGATATACATGTAATTGATGTGTACCTTACCAGTACTCGTAGTAGCTCCTGAGTATTTGATACCGGTGCAGTTGCTCAAATTTGTAACTCAAAGCAAGAGCTGCGGAATAAGCGGAGACTGGCGAAGGACGAGGTGACGATGCGCGTCGGGAATGGTTCCAAGGTCGATGTGATCGCCGTCGGCACGCTACCTCTACATTTACCTACGGGATTAGTTTTGAACCTCAATAATTGTTATTTAGTGCCAAGTTTGAGCATGAACATTGTATCAGGATCTCATTTAATACGAGATGGCTACTCATTTAAATCCGAGAATAATGGTTGTTCTATTTATATGAGAGATATGTTTTATGGTCATGCTCTGATGGTGAATGGTTTATTCTTAATGAATCTCGAGCGTAATGCTACACATATTCATAGTGTGAGTACCAAAAGATGTAAGGTTGATAATGATAGTCCCACATACTTGTGGCACTGCCGCCTTGGTCACATAGGTGTCAAACGCATGAATAAGCTCCATGCAGATGAACTTTTAGAATCTCTTGATTACGAATCATTTGACACGTGCGAACCATGCCTCATGGGTAAAATGACCAAGACTCCGTTCTCAGGAACAATGGAGCGAGCAACCAACCTATTGGAAATCATACATACTGATGTGTGCGGTCCAATGAGTGTTGAGGCTCGCGGTGGTTATCGTTATGTTCTCACCCTCACTGATGACTTGAGTAGATATGGGTATGCCTACTTAATGAAACACAAGTCTGTGACCTTTGAAAGGTTCAAGGAATTTCAGAGTGAGGTTGAGAATCAACGTGACAGGAAAATCAAGTTCCTGCGATCAGATCGTGGAGGAGAATACTTGAGTCACGAATTTGGCACACACTTAAGAAAATGTGGAATAGTTTCACAACTCACGCCGCCTGGAACACCTCAGCGTAATGGTGTGTCCGAACGTCGTAATCGCACTCTATTAGATATGATGCGATCTATGATGTCTCTTACCGATTTACCGCTATCTTTTTGGGGCTATGCTTTAGAGACTGCCGCATTCACTTTAAATAGGGCTCCATCGAAATCCGTTGAGACGACACCGTATGAATTATGGTTTGGGAAGAAACCTAAGCTGTCGTTTCTAAAAGTTTGGGGATGTGATGCTTATGTCAGGAAACTTCAACCTGAAAAGCTCGAACCCAAGTCGGAAAAATGCGTCTTCATAGGATACCGTAAAGAAACTATTGGGTATACCTTCTACCTCAGATCCGAAGGCAAGATCTTTGTTGCCAAGAATGGATCCTTTCTAGAGAAGGAGTTTCTCTCGAAAGAAGTAAGTGGGAGGAAAGTAGAACTTGATGAAGTATTACCTCTTGAACCGGAAAATGGCGCAACTCAAGAAAATGTTCCTGAGGTGCCTGCACCGACTAGAGAGGAAGTTAATGATGATGATCATGAAACT
Source organism: Triticum dicoccoides (assembly GCF_002162155.2). Lineage (NCBI taxonomy): Eukaryota > Viridiplantae > Streptophyta > Magnoliopsida > Poales > Poaceae > Triticum > Triticum dicoccoides. The sequence continues at coordinate 629,177,940 of NC_041386.1, forward strand.
TCAGATCAAGTTGCTACTGAACTTCGTAGGTCCACAAGGACACATTCCGCACCAGAGTGGTACGGCAACCCTGTCTTGGAAATCATGTTGTTAGACAACGGTGAACCTTCGAACTATGAAGAGGCGATGGCGGGCCCGGATTCCGACAAATGGCTGGAAGCCATGAAATCCGAGATAGGATCCATGTATGAAAATGAAGTATGAACTTTGACTGACTTGCCCGTTGAGCGGCGAGCCATAGAAAATAAATGGATCTTTAAGAAGAAGACAGACGCGGATGGTAAGGTTACCATCTATAAAGCTCAACTTGTCGCTAAGGGTTATCGGCAAGTTCAAGGGGTTGACTACGATGAGACTTTCTCACCGGTAGCGAAGCTGAAGTCCGTCCGAATCATGTTAGCAATTGCCGCATTCTATGATTATGAGATATGGCAAATGGACGTCAAAACGGCATTCCTTAATGGTTTCCTTAAGGAAGAATTGTATATGATGCAGCCGGAAGGTTTTGTCGATCCTAAGAATGCTGACAAGGTGTGCAAGCTCCAATGCTCGATTTATGGGCTGGTGCAAGCATCTCGGAGTTGGAACATTCGCTTTGATGAGATGATCAAAGCGTTTGGGTTTATGCAGACTTATGGAGAAGCCTGCGTTTACAAGAAAGTGAGTGGGAGCTCTGTAGCATTTCTCATATTATATGTAGATGACATACTTTTGATGGGAAATGATATAAAGCTTTTGGACAGCATTAAGGCCTACTTAAATAAGAGTTTTTCAATGAAGGACCTTGGAGAAGCTGCTTATATATTAGGCATCAAGATCTATAGAGATAGATCAAGACGCCTCATAGGTCTTTCACAAAGCACATACCTTGATAAGATATTGAAGAAGTTCAATATGGATCAGTCTAAGAAGGGGTTCTTGCCTGTGTTGCAAGGTGTGAAATTGAGCTTAGCTCAATGTCCGACTACGACAGAAGATATAGAAGAGATGAGTGTCATCCCCTATGCCTCAGCCATAGGTTCTATTATGTATGCCATGCTGTGTACCAGACCTGATGTAAACCTCGCCGTAAGTTTGGTAGGTAGGTACCAAAGTAATCCTGGCAAGGAACACTAGACAGCGGTCAAGAATATCCTGAAGTACCTGAAAAGGACTAAGGAAATGTTTCTCGTTTATGGAGGTGACGAAGAGCTGGTCGTAAAGGGTTACGTCGACGCTAGCTTCGACACAGATCTGGATGACTCTAAGTCACAAAGCGGATACGTGTATATTTTGAATGGTGGGGCTGTAAGCTGGTGCAGTTGCAAGCAGAGCGTCTGGCGGGATCTACATGTGAAGCGGAGTACATGGCAGCCTCGGAGACAACACATGAAGCAATTTGGGTGAAGGAGTTCATCACCGACCTAGGAGTCATACCCAATGCGTCGGGGCCGATCAAACTCTTCTGTGACAACACTGGAGCTATTGCACTTGCCAAGGAGCCCAGGTTTCACAAGAAGACCAGGCACATCAAGCGTCGCTTCAACTTCATTCGTGAAAATGTTCAAGATGGAGACATAGATATTTGTAAAGTACATACGGACCTGAATGTAGCAGATCCATTGACTAAACCTCTCCCTAGAGCAAAACATGATCAACACCAGAATTCCATGGGTGTTCGATTCATCACAATGTAACTAGATTATTGACTCTAGTGCAAGTAGGAGACTGTTGGAAATATGCCCTAGAGGCAATAATAAAAGGATTATTATTATATTTCCTTGTTCATGATAATTGTCTTTTATTCATGCTATAATTGTGTTATCCAGAAATCGTAATACATGTGTGAATACATAGACACCAACATGTCCCTAGTAAGCCTCTAGTTGACTAGCTCTTTGATCAACAGATAGTCATGGTTTCCTGACTATGGACATTGAATGTCATTGATAACGAGATCACATCATTAGGAGAATGATGTGATGGACAAGACCCAATCCTAAACATAGCACAAGATCGTATAGTTCGTTTGCTAGAGTTTTTCCAATGTCAAGTATCTTTTCCTTAGACCATGAGATCGTGTAACTCCCGGATACCGTAGGAGTGCTTTGGGTGTACCAAACGTCACAACGTAACTGGGTGACTATAAAGGTATACTACGGGTATCTCCAAAAGTGTCTGTTGGGTTGACACGGATCAAGACTGGGATTTGTCACTCCGTATAACGGAGAGGTATCTCTGGGCCCACTCGGTAATGCATCATCATAATGAGCTCAAAGTGACCAAGTGTCTGGTCACGGGATCATGCATTACGGTACGAGTAAAGTGACTTGCCGGTAACGAGATTGAACGAGGTATTGGGATACCGACGATCGAATCTCGGGCAAGTAACGTACCGGTTGACAAAGTGAATTGTATACGGGGTTGTGTGAATCCTCGACATCATGGTTCATCCGATGAGATCATCGAGGAGCATGTGGGAGCCAACATGGGTATCCAGATCCCGCTATTGGTTATTGACCGAAGAGCCGTCTCGGTCATGTCTACATGTCTCCTGAGCCCGTAGGATCTACACACTTAAGGTTCGGTGACGCTAGGGTTGTAGAGATATGTATATGCAGTAACCCGAAAGTTGTTCGGAGTCCCGGATGAGATCCCGGACGTCACGAGGAGTTCCGGAATGGTCCGGAGGTAAATAATTATATATAGGAAGTGCTATTTCGGCCATCGGGACAAGTTTCGGGGTTACCGGTATTGTACCGGGACCACCGGAAGGGTCCCGGGGGGCCACCGGGTGGGGCCACCTATCCCGGAGGGCCCCATGGGCTGAAGTGGGAGGGGAACCAGCCCCTAGTGGGCTGGTGCGCCCCCCTTGGGCCTTCCCCCTGCGCCTAGGGTTGGGAACCCTAGGGTGGGGGGCGCCCCACTTGCCTTGGGGGGCACTCCACCCCCCTTGGCCGCCGCCCCCTTGGGAGATTGGATCTCCAGGGACGGCGCCCCCCTGGGGACCCTATATATAGAGGGGGGGAGGGAGGGCAGCCGCACCCATGCCCCTGGCACCTCCCTCTCCCCTCCAACACCTCCTCCTCCTCCGTAGAGAACGGCGAAGCCCTGCTGCGGTGACTGCTGCATCCACCACCACGCCGTCGTGCTGCTGGATCTTCATCAACCTCTCCTCCCCCATTGCTGGATCAAGAAGGAGGAGACGTCACGCTGACCGTACGTGTGTTGAACACGAAGGTGCCGTCCGTTCGGCGCTAGGATCTCCGGTGATTTGGATCACGTCGAGTAGGACTTCCTCATCCCCGTTCTTTGAACGCTTCCGCGCGTGATCTACAAAGGTATGTAGATGCAATCCGATCACTCGTTGTTAGATGAACTCATAGATGGATCTTGGTGAAACCATAGGAAATTTTTTGTTTTCTGCAACGTTCCCCAACAGTTCACCATTGAAAGCTACTCCATTTCACGTGATGATCGATTATGGTTTAGTTGATTTGGATCACGTGATCACTTAGAAGATTAGAGGGATGTCTTTCTAAGTGGGAGTTCTTAAGTAATATGATTAATTGAACTTTAATTTATCATGAACTTAGTCCTGGTAGTATTAGCATATCTATGTTGTAGATCAATAGATCGTGTTTAGCTCCCCTGTTTTATTTTTGATATGTTCCTAGAGAAAACTAAGTTGAAAGATGTTAGTAGCAATGATGCGGATTGGATCCGTGATCTAAGGTTTATCCTCATTGCTTCACAGAAGAATTATGTCTTTGATGCACCGCTAGGTGACAAACCTATTGCAGGAGCAGATGCAGATGTTATGAACATTTGGCTAGCTCAATATGATGACTACTTGATAGTTTAGTGCATCATGCTTAAACGTCTTAGAGTCGGGACTTCAAAGACGTTTTGAACGTCATGGACCATATGAGATGTTCCAGGAGTTGAAGTTAATATTTCAAGAAAATACCCGAGTTGAGAGATATGAAGTCTCCAACAAGTTCTATAGCTAAAAGATGGAGGAGAATAGCTCAAGCAGTGAGCATGTGCTCAGAATGTCTGGGTACTACAATCACTTGAATCAAGTGGGAGTTAATCTTCCAGATAAAATAGTGATTGACAGAATTCTCTAGTCACCATCACCAAGTTAGTAGAACTTCGTGATGAACTATGATATGCAAGGGATAACGGAAACGATTCCCAAGCTCCTCGTAATGCTGAAATCAACGAAGGTAGAAATCAAGAAAAATATCAAGTGTTGATGGTAGACAAGACCACTAGTTTCAAGAAAAGGGCAAAGGGAAGAAGGGGAACTTCAAGAAAAACGGCAAACAAGTTGCTGCTCAAGTGAAGAAGCCCAAGTCTGATCCTAAGCCTGAGACTAAGTGCTTCTACTGCAAAGGGACTGGTCACTGAAAGCGGAACTGCCCCAAGTATTTGACGGATAAGAAGGATGGCAAAGTGAACAAAGGTATATTTGATATACAGATTATTGATGTGTATTTTACTAGTGTTCGTAGCAACCCCTCGGTATTTGATACTGGTTCAGTTGCTAAGAGTAGTAACTCGAAACGGGAGTTGCAGAATGAACATAGACTAGTTAAGGGTGAAGTGACAATGTGTGTTGGAAGTGGTTCCAAGATTGATATGATCATCATCGCACACTCCCTATACTTTTGGGATTAGTGTTGAACCTAAATAAGTGTTATTTGGTGTTTGCGTTGAGCATGAATATGATTTGATCATGTTTATTGCAATATAGTTATTCATTTAAGTAAGAGAATAAATTGTTGTTCTGTTTACATGAATAAAACCTTATATGGTTACACACCCAATGAAAATGGTTCGTTGGATCTCGATCGTAGTGATACACATATTCATAATATTGAAACCAAAAGATGCAAAGTTAATAATGATGGTGCAACTTATTTGTGGCACTGCTGTTTAGGTCATATTGGTGTATAGCGCATGAAGAAAAACCATGCTGATGGGCTTTTGGAATCACTTGATTATGAACCAGTTGATGCTTGCGAACCATGCCTCATGGGCAAGATGACTAAGACTCCGTTCTCCGGAACAATGGAGCGAGCAACAGATTTGTTGGAAATCATACATACTGATGTATGTGGTCCGATGAATATTGAGGCTCGTGGCAGGTATCATTATTTTTTGATCTTCACAGATGATTTGAGCAGATATGAGTATATCTACTTGACGAAACACAAGTCTGAAACATTTGAAAAGTTCAAAGAATTTCAGAGTGAAGTGGAGAATCATCGTAACAAAAATAAAAGTTTCTATGATATGATCGCAGAAGTAAAATATTTGAGTTACGAGTTTGGCCTTCAGTTAAAAACAAATGTGAAATAGTTTCACTACTCACGCCACCTGGAACAGCACAGTGTAATGGTGTGTCCGAACGTCATAACCATACTTTATTAGATATGGTGTGATCTATGATGTCTCTTACCGATCTACCACTATCGTTTTGGGGTTATGCATTAGAGACAGCTGGATTCACATGAAATAGGGCACCATCTAAATCCGTTGAGACAACACCGTATGAACTATGGTTTGGCAAGAAACCTAAGTTGTCGTTTCTTAAAGTTTGAGGTTGCAATGCTTATGTGAAAAAGTTTCAACCTGATAAGCTCTAACCCAAATCGGAGAAGTGCGTCTTCATAGGATACCCAAAAGAAAATGTTGGGTACACCTTCTATCACAGATCCGAAGGCAATATATCCGTTGCTTTGAATGGATCCTTTCTAGATAAGGAGTTTCTCTCGAAAGAAGTGAGTGGGAGGAAAGTAGAACTTGATGAGGTAACTGTACCTGCTCCCTTATTGGAAAGTAGTTCATCACAGAAATATGTTCCTGTGACTACTACACCGATTAGTGAGGAAGCTAATGATGATGATCATGTAACTTCAGATCAAGTTACTACCGAACCTCGTAGGTAAACCAGAGTGAGATCCACACCAGAGTGGTACGGTAATCCTATTCTGGAGGTCATGTTACTTGCCCATGACGAGCCTACGAATTATGAGGAAGCGATGATGAGCCCAGATTCCGCGAAATGGCTTGAGGCCATGAAATCTAAGATGAGATCCATGTATGAGAACAAAGTATGGACTTTGATTGACTTTCCCAATGATCGGTGAGCCATTGAGATTAAATGGATCTTCAAGAGGAAGATGGACGCTGATAGTAGTGTTACTATCTACAAAGCTAGAATTGTCACCAAAAGGTTTTCGACAAGTTCAAGGTGTTGACTATGATGAGAGTTTCTCACTCGTATCTATGCTTAAGTCTGTCCGAATCATGTTAGCAATTGCCGCATTTTATGAAATCTGGCAAATGGATAAACAAAACTGCATTCCTTAATGGATTTATTAAAGAAGAGTTGTATATGATGCAACTAGAAGGTTTTGTCAATCCTAAAGGTACTAACAAAATATGCAAGCTCCAGCGATCCATCTATGGACTGCTGCAAGCATCTCGGAGTTGGAATATACGCTTTGATAAGTTGATCAAAGCATATAGTTTTATACAGACTTGTGGTGAAGCCTGTATTTACAAGAAAGTGAGTGGGAGCACTACAGCATTTCTGATAAGTATATGTGAATGACATATTGTTGATCAGAGATAATGTGGAATTATTCTGCAAAGCATAAAGGAATGTTTGAAAGGAGTTTTTCAAAGAAAGACCTCGGTGAAGCTGCTTACATATTGAGCATCAAGATCTATAGAGATAGATCAATACGCTTGATAAGTTTTTTCAATGAGTACATACCTTGACAAGATTTTAAAGTAGTTCAAAATGGAACAGTTAAAGAAGGAGTTCTTGCCTGTGTTACAAGGTGTGAAGTTGAGTAAGACTTAAAACCCGACCACGGCAGAAGATAGAGAGAGAGAATGAAAGTCACTCCCTATGCCTCAGCCATAGGTTCTATAAAGTATGCCATGCTGTGTACCAGACCTATTGTATACCCTGCCCTGAGTTTGGCAAAGGAGTACAATAGTGATCTAGGAGTAGATCACTGGACATTGATCAAAATTATCCTTAGTGGAATAAGGATATGTTTCTCGATTATGGAAGTGACAAAAGGTTCGTCGTAAAGGGTTACGTCGATGCAAATTTTGACACTGATCCAGATGACTCTAAATCTCAATCTGGATACATATTGAAAGTGGGAGCAATTAGCTAGAGTAGCTCTGTGCAGAGCATTGTTGACATAGAAATTTGCAAAATACTTACGGATCTGAATGTGGCAGACCCGTTGACTAAAATTCTCTCACAAGCAAAACATGATCACACCTCAGTACTCTTTGGGTGTTAATCACATAGCGATGTGAACTAGATTATTGACTCTAGTAAACCCTTTGGATGTTGGTCACATGTCGATGTGAACTATGGGTGTTAATCACATGATGATGTGAACTATTGATGTTAAATCACATGGCGATGTGAACTAGATTATTGACTCTAGTGCAAGTGGGAGACTGAAGGAAATATGTCCTAGAGGTAATAATAAAGTTATTATATATTTCCTGATATCATGATAAATGTTTATTATTCATGCTAGAATTGTATTAACCGGAAACATAATATATGTGTGAATACATAGACAAACAGAGTGTCACTAGTATGCCTCTACTTGACTAGCTCGTTGATTAAAGATGGTTATGTTTCCTAACCATAGACATGAGTTGTCATTTGATTAACGGGATCACATCATTAGGAGAATGATGTGATTGACTTGACCCATTCCGTTAGCATAGCACTTGATCGTTTAGTTTGTTGCTATTGCTTTCTTCATGACTTATACATGTTCCTATGACTATGAGATTATGCAACTCCCGCTTACCAGAGGAACACTTTGTGTGCTACCAAACGTCACAACGTAACTGGATGATTATAAAGGTGCTCTACAGGTGTCTCCGAAGGTACTTGTTGGGTTGGCGTATTTCGAGATTAGGATTTGTCACTCCGATTGTCGGAGAGGTATCTCTGGGCCCTCTCGGTAATGCACATCACCTAAAGCCTTGCAAGCATTGCAACTAATGAGTTAGTTGCGAGATGATGTATTACGGAACGAGTAAAGAGACTTGCCGATAACGAGATTGAACTAGGTATTGAGATACTGACGATCGAATCTCGGGCAAGTAACATACCGATGACAAAGGGAACAACGTATGTTGTTATGCGATCTGACCGATAAAGATCTTCGTAGAATATGTAGGAACCAATATGAGCATCCAGGTTTCGCTATTGGTTATTGACCGGAGACGTGTCTCGGTCATGTCTACATTGTTCTCGAACCCGTAGGGTCCGCACGCTTAACGTTACAATGGCAGTTTCATTATGAGTTTATATATTTTGATGTACCGAAGGTTGTTCGGAGTCCCGGATGTGATCACATACTTGACGAGGAGTCTCGTAATGGTCGAGACATAAAGATCGATATATTGGACGACTATGTTTGGACACCGGAAAGGTTCTGGGTAAGATTGGGACAATACCGGATCACCAGGAGGTTATCGGAACCCCCCGGGAGGTATATGGGCCTTATTGGGCCTTAGTGGAAAGGAGGGGAAAGGAGCAAGGGAGGGGGCGCCCCCCAAGCCCAATCCGAATTGGGAAGGCCCCCCTTTCCTTCCTCCCTCCTTCCTCTTCCTCCCCTCTCCTACTCCTAATAGGAAAAAGGGGAGTCCTACTCCCGGTGGGAGTTGGACTCCCCCCCTTGGGCGCGCCACCCTCCTTGGTCGGCCCCCTCCTCCACTCCTTTATATACGGGGGCAGGGGGGCACCCCAGAGACACAACAATTGATCATTGATCTCTTAGCCATGTGCGGTGCCCCCCTCCACCATAATCCTCGATAATATTGTAGCGGTGCTTAGGCGAAGCCCTGCGACGGTAGAACATCAAGATCGTCATCACGCCGTCGTGCTGACGGAACTCATCCCCGGCACTTTGCTGGATCGGAGTCCGGGGATCGTCATCGAGCTGAACGTGTGCAAAAACTCGGAGGTGACGTAGTTTCGGTGCTTGATCGGTCGGGCCGTGAAGACGTACGACTACATCAACCGCGTTGTTATAACGCTTCCGCTTCCGGTCTACGAGAGTACGTAGACAACACTCTCCCCTCTCGTTGCTGTGCATCACCATGATCTTGCGTGTCCGTAGGAATTTTTTTGAAATTACTACGTTCCCCAACAGAGCCCAACAAGCTCCATCTCCTCAGCAGCGAACTTGAACGGGCACACCTCGAGGATCCTCGGCGGCGCCGCCATGGGAGAACGAGCGCTGGAGCGGCAGCGACGGCTGAGGGGTAGGATGAGGCAGCCATGGCGGCCCGGTGGCTGTGGTGAGGTGCCAAAGCTGCCGGGGCAGCGGGGAGGCGCGGGATCTAGCATGAATCGGCCATCGACGACGGCGAAAAGGGATCATCAATTGGGAACTTTCTTGGTGGCGGTTGGGTTGTCGTGCAGCTGGCCGTTTTGTATCTGGCTTTACATCGCCGACGGTTGGTAATGTAAATTTGCATCGTGAAGTGTTGTATTTTACATCACTTAGAGCAGGTGATGTAAAAATTTATACAGAGATACGTGATTCAGGACTATGGTTCAGCCGAACCTATGGTCTATGCCGTACGATTTAACATCCTACTACATGTGGATCTGTGACATGCATGCCAACGGCATTTTTTAGTCAATCATGCATAGATCCACATGAGTAGACATGCATGCCAACTACATTTTTTAATCAACCATGCATGAATCCTCATGAATAGTGTCTAGAAATCAATGGTGTCAAGCATAGGTTCGGCTGAACCATGGTTCTGTAAAACATTTTCGAATTTATACATCTATATCAATCGTTCAAACAACGTTTTTAAGTTCTGATGATGCAAAATATAGTTATTTATGCATTTAGATCATCTATTAGAGATGCTCTGAACTTTTGGAGCAGATGTACATTGTTGATCGTCGCCGCTAGGGATTTGATCACACGTTGGACCTGGTCTTCAGTTTGGGACAAGGTGATATTTCCTTTGAGGCTCGTACTATACCAGATGTCATGCCCTCCCGCTGGTCTCCTGTTTGCCTACGTATGACCCGGTCGTACCACATTTTCTTTCCTGCGATAGATCATTGGTGATCTCTAATTGATTCGTACGTGCCCGCACTAACTACGCAACAAACAAGAAACCCTAGCACGCACGCACGCACGCACAAACTCTTTCGCTTCTCTCCACCCCAGATTGTTGACGCAGACGGCGGCCGCCGGCGACGAACCGGAAGCGAGGCGCGCGCGTACAGGGAAGACGATCATGCGGCGGCGCTGGTCGTCCGCGTTCCCAGACGACCTCCTCGCCGTCGTGTACGGCATGGTCGCCTCCCCGCGCCGCGCGCGCTTCGCCGCCGTCTGCCGGTCGTGGCGGGCCGCGTCGCGTGCGCCGCCGCCCGCCGCCGCGCTGCCGTGGCTGCTCCTCGAGCCCTACGACTGCAGCAGGACGAAGCGCGTGCACATCCCCGAGGACGGCGCCATGGTGCGGCTCCGGCTCCCCAAGAGGTGCAGTAGGCAGCTAGTCGGCTGCCATGACGGCGGCTGGGTCATATCAACCGCGCCGCTCAAAATCGTCAACCTCTTCTCCGGCGCAAAGGTGGAGCTCCCCAAGGAGTGGTGGGTGGTCTTCTCTGAGAGCAAAATTGTGTTCTCCAAGCCGCCCATGTCGGATGACTGCATCCTCGCCGCCATGACCGAGGACCATGGCATCGTGCTCTGCAGGGTTAACTGTCCCAACAGCGTCTGGACGGGGCAACGATATGAATCCCGCATGACAATGGAGGACATCACGTTTTGCAATGGGGAGCTGTATGGCGTCACAAAGTACGAAGGGGAAGCCATCAAGTTCGAGATAGGCGTGAATGAGGATGGCGCGCCCGTGGTCACTGCCGAGACCCGGCTCAGCTGCTCCATGTGGACGGATATCATCGGGTGGAAGACCAGTTACGTATTTGTTTTACGCGGCAAGCTTGCAATGGCGATGAGAACCTTGTGGTCACTAGACCACGAACCTTTCTTCAAGGTGTTTGAGCTCATCGACATCCATGGCGATGGACTAGCAGTGTCTTACAAACACAAGTGGATAGAGGTCACAAGCTTGGACGACCATGCCTTGTTCTTGGGGCGAACCTTCTCTATGGCGGTGCCCGTGCCGGCTCACAAAGGTGGCCATGTGGAGAGAAACCACATCTACTACTCATGTTGCTTGACTCAAAATGATATTGTCACCGGTGATGCGTTAAGAACCTTCTCGAAAGACTTCAGCGACCAGACATATTACAGGGGAGACGACGAGAAGAAGGACAAAGCCAGCGATGGCGTGAAGAGGATCAAATCGACAGGATACTTCGTGAAGAGCAGTCCTTATGGTAGCACGTGGATTCTCCCTCCGATATGTAGCTAGTCTAAACTCTAGAGAGTCTCCGCCGGCGCTGGGAGGCGAAGAGGATGAGATGAGAGGAGAAGAGTGTGAGAGGAGAGGAGAAGAGGTGATGAAAGGAGAGTAGAGGATATACCATTTTAATTTGTATATAGACATGTCAATTAATGTGTAGTAGAGTTTAGCAGTATTGATAAAATAAAATAAAGGGTACAGAGAAAAGAATGAAAGGAAATTCTAAAATGAGAAGAAGTTGGTCGTACACAAATGTTATCTTTTGTTAAAATGTGGATATGCCTGGAAATATTTGCTAGTTATAGTTAGTTGTTACTGTCCCCTAGACGGCGGCTAGGGTTTCATCTCCTCTCGGCGATTCCTGATCGCTGCTGAGTGCTATTTGGGTATCGGTGTTCAGAGAGAGTTCCCGTGTAGGATCGTGGTGATGGCGGCCCCCTCAGACGCTCGTTCGGCAACACGCGGTGGTTCTTGGGGAGGCAAGACGGGAGACCTAGATGACTTTTTTGGGCAACTCGATCTAGAGGACGAGGAGTTCGATGATCTGGTGGTCTAAGAGGAAGTGCCGGAGATCAACGATCGTGTACGATGGATGGCTCTTGCTCGTGTGCACACCAGCAAGACCTTTAGCCAATCGGCTTTCTTCAAAGATATGAGGGCGGCATGGAATCCGGCGCAGCCGGTCAGATTCCGCCCGGTGGGTGCCAATCTCTTCGTGGTGCAAGCTTCGTGCCTGGGTGACTGGGAGCAGATCATGTTTCAGGGACCATGGTTATTCAGATTGTGGGCAGTACTGTTGCACCCGTATGATGGTTTCAGTAGAGCAGAGGATGCTCATATTGTACACATGCCTATTTGGCTCCAGATACACAAGCTACCAGATGGGTATTGTAGCCAAGACATAGTGGAGAAGCTGATTCGTAAAGCTGGGGAAATCTTGGAGTTTAGGCTCTCGGGGAACTCCAGAGGTGACTATGTAAGAATCAGAGTTAAGCATGATGTCAGAGTACCACTTACTAAGCATGTTAGCATCATCAAAGGGAAAGAGAGACAGATTTTTGCAGTAAGATATGAGAAGCTTGCGCGTTTTTGCAAGCATTGTGGCAAGATTGGACATGAATTCAAAGAGTGTGGTTCCGGTGCGTATACAGAGAAGGAATTAAAATTTGGGGACTGGCTATATGCAGATCCACCAAATATGAATAGAGCAGATAATAGAGGAGGAGGCAGTGGTGCAACTACTATTCCTAATGCTGTTGGTGGTGAGGTTCTCAGGGATACAGTGAGCAGTCCTATTAAGAATCGTGCTGACTGTTCTGGGTTTGCTGCTAATATAACTGTAGATCCGGCAAGTGAGAACATGGATGAGGACAAGGGTGAAAGGAAACGTCTAATGCTTGAGGACAATCAGGAAACTGGGCAAGAGGAATTGAAGGAACACTTGTTGGCTATAACTTCTGGGAACGTTGAGGATAACCAGACTTCTTCCCCTACATCTAGCTCTAGTAAGAGAGTGCGGACAGGGTTGAACTCTGGTGTATTTTTAAGCACTTCGGCGGGTTCCCGAGAGGAGCCACGCCGGGAACAATGAATACCCTATTATGGAACTGCCGGGGAGGGGGGAATCGCCGGACAGTTCGTGAGGTGTTGGCCCTCGCCAAAACCAACTCCCCAAAGCTTGTCTTTCTTAGTGAGACAAGGCAAGCTGCTGAGAAGATGGAAAAATTGAGATGGAGGCTGGGTTTGAAAAGTTTTTGTGGAGTGAGTAGTTCTGGTTTGAGTGGTGGACTTGCATTATATTGGGATGAGGCTTTATTGGTAACAATATTGGAGTCTTGTCAACGTTTTATTGATGTAAGAGTGGATGATAGAGGAAGTGATAAGAAGTGGCGTATGACCTTTGTCTATGGCGAGCCAAGGGTAGAAAACCGTCACCTCATGTGGGATCATCTTACTCGTTTGAAAGCAATCTCGCAGGACCTGTGGCTCGTTTGTGGAGACTTTAACGAAGCCTTATGGCAGCATGAGCACATGTCCAAAAATCTCAGATCAGAGTCTCAAATGGCGGCGTTTCGGGACTGTCTTCAACTTTGTGAGTTGGAGGACTTGAGCTTTTCAGGAATGCCCTTCACATATGATAATGGGCACCTTGGTAACAGTAATGTGCGTGTACGTTTGGATCGGGTCTGTGCGGATGAAAACTGGCGGGATCTGTTTCCGTCAGCGAAAGTGTTACACCTGGTGTCTTCTTGCTCAGACCATTGCCCAATAATCATTGAGATGGTTCCGATGATTGTGGATCACAAGTGGAGAGGGACTGCTAGATACGAAATTATGTGGGAAAGGGATCCTACCCTGCCGGAAATTATTGCAAACGAATGGGAAAGGAACAAACCTCTTGGTAACTTGGGATCGGTGGCCACGTCGCAGAAGGAATTGTTGAGGAAGTTAAGGGAATGGAGCAGAACGAATTTTGCGCATGTTTTGCGAGATATTGAAAGACTGCGGTCTGAACTATCGGACCTACAGGGAAGTATTTCTGCCCGGTCTTTGATAAAACAGAAGATGAAGGAACTAGATGAGCTACTCTACAGGGAGGAAATGCTATGGTTGCAACGTTCACGAATAACTTGGTTGAAGGAAGGGGAGAGGAACACGGAGTACTTGCATCGAAGGGTCGTTTGGAGGGCTAGACGAAATCATATTCAGCGGCTGCGCAGAACGGATGGCACATGGTGCAATGCTCCCTCCGAGATGGAATTGATGATACGTTCCTATTTTCAGGAAGTGTTTACGAAGGACCCTACTCTAACTCCTGATGTAGTGTTTGATTGCATACAAGAGAAGGTAACAGCAGAGATGAATGATATGTTGTGTGCTCCGTTTTCCGAGAAGGAAATTTCAGATGCACTGTTCCAGATCGGTCCTTTAAAGGCTCCTGGTAAGGATGGTTTTCCCGCTCGATTTTATCAACGTAACTGGGCAGTTGTGAAAGGTGAAATAATTGCAGCAGTGATGGATTTCTTCATAACGGGGGTGATGCCGGAAGGAGTAAATGACACGGCAATTGTTTTAATCCCCAAAGTTCAATTCCCAAAAGAACTCAAGGATTTCCGACCGATTAGCTTGTGTAATGTTATTTATAAGATAGTCTCCAAGTGCTTGGTTAACCGTTTGCGCCCTATTCTTTCTGCTTTAATTTCGGAGAACCAAAGTGCTTTTATTCCTAGGAGGCTAATCACGGACAACTCCATCATTGCATTCGAGTGTATGGATTATATTCAGTCAGTTGGAGATAGTTCACCGGCATGTTGTGCATATAAATTGGACCTGTCCAAAGCATATGACAGGGTGGACTGGATTTTCCTTCAGAAGGCCCTAGGCAAGTGAGGTTTTTCTCAGAGGTGGATTTCTTGGATCATGGCTTGTGTGTCTTCAATGAAGTATTCTGTTAAATTAAATGGAAAACTTTTAGAGGCTTTTAACCCTTCCCGTGGCCTCAGACAAGGTGATCCTTTGTCCCCATTTCTATTTCTCTTTGTTGCTGATGCGTTATCTCGGTTGGTGAACAAAGCTGTTTCGGAGGAGGGTTTAGAAGGAATTAAAATCTGTCGGCGTGCACCAACGATTTCACACTTGTTATTTGCGGACGATTCATTACTGTTCTTTCAAGCCACAGAACAGCAAGCTACTATGATGAAAGGTTTGTTGAGCACTTATGCAAGGGCGACGGGTCAACTTATAAACCCATCAAAGTGTTCCATCCTTTTCTCTAGTAATTGTAATGAAGTGGTATCCTCTGAAGTGAAGAAGATCTTGGATGTTACAAGTGAAGTCTTTGAACCTAAATACCTTGGGTTACCAGGACCAGAAGGAAGAATGCACAAAGGAAGGTTTGAGACTACACAGGAAAGAATTCGTAAGAGGCTAGTTGACTGGAGTGAGCAGTTTATGTCTATAGGTAACAAGGAGATTTTGATCAAAGCAGTAGCTCAAGCGATACCCACTTATATTATCAGTGTTTTCCGATTACCTATGTCGGTTTGTGATGAACTCACCAAGATGATGAGGCAATACTGGTGGGGAGTTGACAAGGGTAAAAGGAAATTGGCATGGTTGAGTTGGGATAAGTTGAGACTCCCCAAGTGCAAGGGGGGTATGGGGTTCAGAGACATGCGCGCTTTCAACCAAGCCTTGCTTGCAAAGCAGGCCCGGAGATTAATTGAAACCCCTGACAGCTTATGCGCTCGTCTACTGAAGTTTCCAAATGGCAGTCTACTGGATACTGTTTTCAGTGGACATTCTTCGGCTGTTTGGAAGGGCATATTGTATGGACTTGATCTTGTGAAGAGAGGTTATATCTGGAGGATAGGGGATGGAGCCTCAGTCAGAACGTGGAGGGATCCATGGATTCCCCGACGTGGTGATTTTAGACCGATTACTCCTAAGCGGAATTGTCGTTTTAACAGAGTTTCAGATTTTCTGGACAACAGTGGTGCTTGGATAATGGAATGTCTTGAGGAACATTTTTGGCCGATGGATATTGTGGAGATTGTTAAAATACGCACTTCCCCTCGCAACAGCAGTGATTTCATTGGATGGTTTCCTGACTCCTGAGGCACGTGGTATGTTTACGGTGAAGTCGGCGTATAAATTAGCAACTGAAGCTCATGACGAGGCTTTCGCTGGTGGGGCGTCTAGTGCCAGCCCAAATGGCAGCCGAACCATATGGAGCTCTATATGGAAGACTAATGTCCCACTTAAGATGAGGATCATGGCGTGGCGTACAGCAACAGGGTCTCTGGCCACTAACCTGGCCAAGAGTACAATATCCCAGGTGTTAGTACGTGTCCACTGTGTGGAGTTGAGCAAGAGAGCAGTTTTCATGCGCTTATTGCATGCAGGCATGCTCGGTGTGTATGGGAAGGTGTACGTAAGGTTTGGCCTTTACCTGATGATTCTATGCTAGTGGACACAGGAAAGGATTGGGTGCTTCAGCTTTTGGTAAAATGTTCAGAACATGTAAGAGACCTTGTAATTATGACTATATGGCGGATTTGGCAGCTACGCAATGACAGAACGCATGGGAAGGGCGAGTGCTCAGTGCAGGCAACAGTTGATTATCTGGACAGCTATTATAGATCTTTGAATCTTGTTAAGAAGTATAGCATGGAGGAGATTATAAAGGGGAAGATGGTGTCTGATGTGTGCAGCCAGACTTGTAAGAACAATACCTGCCATACTCCCGTCAAGCATTGGCCTCCGCCACCGACAGGATGGGTAGCGCTTTCTGTGGACGGATCCTTCTCGGTTCACGACGGGTGCGCGTCTGCTGGGATGGTACTTCGGAGTGAGAATGGTAAGTTGATCTTCGCTGCCTACAGATACATCTTCAACTGTAATGATGCCTTAGAAGCAGAGATCCATGCGTTGATGCAAGGTATGGCATTGGCTATTCAGCACTCGGACAAGTCTGTCATTGCCCAATCAAATTCTATAAATGCCCTGGCCACTCTTGGAGGAAACACTTTGGTTAGATCAGCCTTCGGTCACTTAGATGCTGAGATTAAAGCTCTTATGGTTGATCAAGAGTTTGTTCCACTTTGTAGAAGACTATAGGATGCAACTCAATTGTATTCCATCGGAGTCGGTTACATTATATACAAGAGGTGTCTTGCGTGACAAGCCAACTAACTCTACAATATCTCTAGAGATCAATCTATACAAGGCTAGAGATAAGAGGAGAATCAGTCGGAAATAAATACAAGGATATCACGT
>NC_041386.1:629195402-629201875 GCF_002162155.2 Triticum dicoccoides
AGTCGAAGCGTCGGCGTCGTCGTCGGCGTCGGCGATGCAAAGACTGGAACGGAACTCCTGGAATGCAGCGGTAGGCAATTCCTTGGTCATGATATCGGCAAACTGTTGGGTGGTCGGTACATGAAGTACACGGAGCTGACCCAACTGAACCTTCTCACGGACAAAGTGAACATCGAGCTCGATGTGTTTAGTGCGCTTGTGCTGCACCGGATTAGCCGCGAGATAGGTGGCCGATACGTTATCACAGAAGACCACAGTA
Organism: Triticum dicoccoides; assembly: GCF_002162155.2. Taxonomy (NCBI): domain Eukaryota; kingdom Viridiplantae; phylum Streptophyta; class Magnoliopsida; order Poales; family Poaceae; genus Triticum; species Triticum dicoccoides. The sequence continues at coordinate 629,195,662 of NC_041386.1, forward strand.
GCCTTCAGAAGAGAAATCCGAAGCTCACCAAGAAGATGACGAAGCCAACAAGTCTCTGCAACAACATTGGCGACAGCACGGTACTCAGCCTCAGCACTCGAACGGGAAACAGTGGGCTGCCGTTTAGAGGACCAAGAGACCAAGGAGTCACCGAAGAAGACACAATATCCAGACGTGGAGCGACGAGTGTCTGTACAGCCAGCCCAATCCGCGTCAGTATAAGCGAGGAGCTCAGTCGAGGCGGATGCACGGAGACGAAGACCGTAGGTCGGAGTGCCACGAATATACCGAAGAATGCGCTTGACCAAAGACCAGTGGACATCACGAGGCGAGTGCATATGCAGGCAAACTTGCTGGACTGCGAACTGAATGTCTGGTCTGGTGAGCGTGAGGTACTGAAGGGCACCCACAATACTGCGATAAAGAGCAGCGTCGGTGGCAGGCTGGCCGGTGAAGGCTGAGAGCTTCGGCTTAGCCTCAGCAGGTGTGGCGGCTGGTTTGCAGTCAGTCATGCCGGCACGGTCCAGAAGATCAAGAGCATACTGTCCCTGATGCAGAAAGAACCCAGTGTCATCACGTCGCACATTAATGCCGAGGAAGAAGTGCAATGCGCCGAGATCCTTCAGTCGAAACTCAGAACCGAGGCGACCAATGATGTCGCCAAGAAGATCCGTGCGGGAGGCAGTGATGACAATATCATCAACATAGAGTAGAAGCATAGCCACATGATCAGCCCGATGCAGCACGAACAGGGACGTGTCAGATGTAGTGCTGCGAAACCCAAGAAGACCACGGAATCCGGCGATGCGCTGGTACCAAGCGCGCGGAGCCTGTTTGAGGCCATATAAGGACCGGGACAACAGACAAACATCATCCGGCCGCTGAGGGTCAACGAACCCAGTCGGCTGCTGACAGAGGACTCGCTCCTGAAGATGGCCATACAGAAAAGCATTGTTGATGTCGAGCTGATGGACGGGCCAGTGACGAGAAGCAGCCAGCTGAAGCACCACACGAATCGTGGCGGGTTTGACGACCGGAGAAAAAGTCTCAGAGAAGTCAACGCCAGCACGTTGTGCAAATCCTCGGACAACCCAGCGAGCCTTGTACCGATCCAGTGAGCCATCTGGATGGAGTTTGTGACGAAAAAACCACTTGCCCGAGATGATGTTGGCTCCAGGAGGACGAGGAACAAGGGTCCAGGTCCGGTTGGCGACGAGAGCATCGTACTCAGCTCGCATAGCGGCGGTCCAATGCGGATCACTCAACGCAGAACGCACCGATCGCGGAACCGGAGAGAGGGTCGTGACGCTGAGGTTGTGGTAGCGCGGGTTTGGCTGGTGCACACCGGCCTTGGCACGTGTCACCATATGATGGTGAGGTGGCGGAGGAGGTGGGCGTGGACCGCGACGCCGAGGCACCACAGCGACCGGCTCAGATGACGAAGAAGAAGCCGGCGCTGTGACGGGTGTCAAGGGCCCGGCCGACGGGGCCGAGAGGGTCGGCTCCTCCAGAGCCGACAGGGAGCCGGAGTGTGAACGCTCGGTCGGCGATGTGGGCGTAGAGGAGCCCGAAGAGCCCGGCTCCGCCTGAGCCGACGAGGCCCCTGATGGTCCGGCTGGGGTGGCGCCCGACTCCACCAGAGTCGGGGGGCAACGACCCAACGAGGCCGGGGGGACGGGCTCCTCCAGAGCCAAGAGGCGGGGGCCCGGCGTGGCCGGGGAGGCCGACTCCTCCCGAGTCGGCAGAGGGAACGCCGAGGGCGGCGAGGCAGCACGCGACGAAGGCGCAGCCGCGCCCGAACGGCGAGGCGGTGGGAGCGCAAGGGCTCCACGAGGCCTGCGAGGAGAGGCGTCCAGAGGTGGCGAGGGACGCGATGCAGCCTGCTGAAACGGAAAAACAACCTCATCAAAATACACATGCCGAGACACGATCACACGATGGGACTCCGGGTCGTAGCAACGGAAACCTTTGGTGTTTGGTTGGTAGCCAAGAAAAACACAAGCGATAGAGCGAGGCGCAAGCTTGTGCGGTGTCGTGGCGGTGATATTGGGATAACAAAGGCAACCGAAAACATGAAGATCATCGTATGACGGAGGTGACCCAAATAAGAGGTGATGAGGGGTGTAGTTCCACCGAGGTTTGCAAGGCCGGATGTTAAGGAGAAGGGTAGCTGTAGCGAGGGCATCGGGCCAAAACCTCGCCGGCATGTGTGCGTGGAAGAGCAAGGCGCGAACACTCTCGTTAAGAGTGCGGAGAACACGTTCGGCACGACCATTTTGCTGAGATGTGTATGGACATGTGAGACGAAAAATTGTGCCATGAGAGGATAAAAGAGTGCGAATGGCGAGGTTATCAAATTCCTTTCCGTTGTCGGTTTGGAGGTGAGCAATGGTGCGGTGAAAGTGGGTGGCAACATAGGCGTAAAAGGCATGAAGAGAGGAAGCGACGTCGGATTTGCGGCGCAACGGAAAGGTCCAAGTAAAGTGAGAAAAATCATCCAAAATGACAAGGTAATATGATAAACCCGAGTTGCTAGGCACGGGAGATGTCCACACATCACAATGAATAACATCAAAAGGGAAAGTAGCAATGGATGATGAAGTTGAAAACGGCAAACGAACGTGTTTTCCGACGCGACAGGCATGACAAGTGTGTGCTGCCGATTTATTACATGAAAAGGGAAAAGTCTGCAAAATTTTATGAAGAGCGTCGGCGCCGGGATGGCCAAGGCGAGCATGCCAGAGAGACACATTAGCGTGGAGGGCGACGGGACCACTGCTTGTCGTTTGGCCACACGGGTAAAGATCGCCGGGGGAGTCACATCGGTGCAGAACCTTCCGGGAGTGGGCATCCTTGACAGAAAAACCATGTTTGTCAAACTCAACAGTAACAGGATGTTCACGAGTAAGAGTGCGGACAGAACATAAATTTTTGATTAAGGATGGAGACACAAGTACGTTATGGAGAGGGAGGGAAGATGATGAGAGAGGGAGGGAGGATGCACCGTGGTGGGTGATGGGAAGAGTGGATCCATCACCGACGACGATGCGAGAAGACAGAGGGTACGGGGAGACATGAGAGAGGATACCGGGGTTGGACGCCATATGAGCAGCGGCGCCTGTGTCCATGTACCAGTCCCCGCCGCCAGAGTAGTTGCTTGGGGAAGGGGCGGCATGGAGGGCGGCTAGGAGCGCCGGGTCGTAGGTGTAGCCGGTCGGTGCAGCGCCGTAGGAGGATGATGAAGCAGCACCGGGAGCCATGGCCCCGGTGTACGCCGAAGAACCGCCGAGTCCGGGACCTCCGGGTGCGGCCAGGAGAGCCTGATGAAGACCCGGGCGAGGGCCAAGTATGCCCGGAGCGGGTGCCCGCGGAAGGGGCATCGAGTAGGCGTGCACCACCCCCGTCCAGGGGTTGTACCCCGTGAGCCAGGGCGGGGGCGCCGCGGCCTGAGCAGGAGCGGGCGGGGCCGTCTGGCGGGGCTGGGTGCCGCCGTTGCGGCCGCGGCCGTCGCGACCTCCCCGCCTCTTCTGGTGGCCCTGGTCAGGGGCGGCGGGCGGTGGTGGAGCCGCGGCGCGAGGAGGCTGCGGGTGGGCGGGGATGCCCTTGGTGGTGCCGGCGTGGAGGGCGGCGAGAGGAGCTTGCCGCGCCGCGTGACGAAGGCGCTTTTCCTCCATGCGAAGGTACGTGACCGCCTTGGCGTACGTCGGCGTGAGGAGGGAGAGGTTGGCGGCGGACTGGCCGAGGTCGGGGTGGAGGCCGCGAAGGAGGTTGGTGAGGAGGACGGAGTCGTCGATGTTCATGCCGACATCGCGGAGTTCGTCTGCAAGAACCTTCATCCGCGTGCAGTACTCGTCGGTCGAAAGATCGTTTTGCTGCATGGTGAAAAAATCACCTTGGAGGAAGACACGGCGTTGGAGTTGATTGTCGAGGAAGAGATCGCACAGCCGTGTCCACATGGTGTACGCCGACGGATCGCGGGAGTTCACCATGTTGAAGAGGCCGGGAGAGATGGTGAGGAAGAGCCACTTGACGATGCAGGCGTCCACAGCGAGCCACTCGTCGTCGTCCTTCATGTCGGTGTAGTCGACGCTCCCGTCAACGTGCTCGATGAGACGGTAGGAGCGGAACAATAGCGCAAAGTACGTGCGCCATGCGTTGTAGGACGGCGAGTCGAGGTTGAGGATGACCGGAACATGGTCCTTGATGTGGATCTCGTTGAGGCGATCGGAGGCGAACGTGGTGCCGGAGAAGGAGCCGGCGTCGGAGGCAGAGGGTTTGGCCATGGAGATGGTTGGGGTTTTTGGGTGAGAGGGGTAGAGCGGCGGCGGCTACAGGAGGTACAAAGGAGCGGTGGCGGCGATTAGGGTTTTGGGAGGGAGAGGTGGCGGCAGGAGGAGAGGGTGCGGCGGGAGTAGAGGCTGCGGCGGCGGCGAGTGCTAGGCGCGGCGGCGGCGGCAGGAGGAGTGGGCGCGGCGGCGGCTAGGGCTAGGCGCGGCGGCGACGGGTTGCGGAAGCGATAGGATCACGGTAAAACTGATATCATGTAGAAGACTATAGGATGCAACTCAATTGTATTCCATCGGAGTCGGTTACATTATATACAAGAGGTGTCTTGCGTGACAAGCCAACTAACTCTACAATATCTCTAGAGATCAATCTATACAAGGCTAGAGATAAGAGGAGAATCAGTCGGAAATAAATACAAGGATATCACGTTTCAACACACTTAAGATTACTAGAGATCAAAATAGGGTAGCACATCAACTAGCTTTTTATAGCCGTACTGAGGCTTGTACTGCGGCATGGTTGAATTCGACTCCTCCGTGTTGTGAGGATTTGATGGCTCGAGATTGTAACCCTATCATTATGAAATGAAACTCTCTTTTACCCCACAAAAGAAAAATTGTTACTGTACATTGTTAGCTAGCTAGATATATTAGTTGCTAGTTCGAAGACCTGTTCTCTCTGAGAGTTTAGGCAAGTTGGCTTATGAGCTTGGACTTCCACCACCTGAGGGAATAGTGATCCCATTCCCATGTATGGCACGAGGAGCCAGGGAAATGTGGATTATCCATGCCAGAGTCGGAAGACCACAATCTTATCCAAGGACGAAAGACTAGAGCAGGCTATGCAAGCACGAGATTCCAGAGGATTTCTCATTTCTGAGTACTGAACTGGAGTAAATTTGCGTCCAACCTAGTATGAAGGAAGACAAGTCAATGGACGAACCCTTAATAATGCTCAAGTATCTATTTATGTTTATCTGAGCATATATACTGACCGCAGTTTACATGGGAAAATCAATCGTCTGAACCTACCTTATATATACTGACTGTTGCTCTATACTACTCCCTCCGTTCCATATTACTCGTCGCAGGGAGTACTACATAAGTCATAATTCAAGATCATTACTAAGTGGCAATTTCATAACCTTTTTTTCGTGTGCAGAAAATCCAACCAAATGGGACGAGGAACCGAGGCCCTCTTACCTACAAGCGCATCATCATCTTTTCGGCTCCGTCAAATCCTTATTTATGTGAACAGCTCTTCAAAAAAGAACCAACATTACACTTATCTAGTTCAATCAAGGGGACAAAACAGGTTGTGTTGATTTCAGTCAAGGCCTCGCAGCCTCTCTGTCGAAAGAAATATGGTTGCAGGTTGTGGCACTCACAAGACACCTGCTGATGGTGCTGCTTCCCCTGCTCCCTCGCCCAGGAGGTCAGGACCGCCGACGCCTACCGGATTGTGCACTGCTTCGGCGGAGATGATGACGACCGAGAAGAACATCCCAGCAGCAGCTCCCGGGTCCAGATGCAACGACCACTGAGGTTTGCAGGTGTTTTTGCTTCAGATAGTGGGGTGACCAACATCAACCCCAGTATCAGTATAATACCCTCTGCTGTGCCTGTTGGGATACATAAACAGCAAGTAAGATGTATGGCAGGCTAGATCACTAGGCTTAACTGTACATCTGAAAATTCACCCCCTTTTTTTTGCATTGTTGTACATGCCAACAAGGCAGCACACATGAAAATGCAGTTTGGGGCACTCTTGTTGGGCAAAATATCAGTACAGAGTTTGTTTGCAGCAGAACAAAAAAAGAAACAAAAAACAGGAAATGCGCCCACCGTGGGGCTCGAACATCACAGCAGCAGCTCCCGGGTCCAGATGCAACGACCACTGAGGTTTGCAGGTGTTTTTGCTTCAGATA
>NC_041386.1:629202048-629260673 GCF_002162155.2 Triticum dicoccoides
CAGTATCAGTATAATACCCTCTGCTGTGCCTGTTGGGATACATAAACAGCAAGTAAGATGTATGGCAGGCTAGATCACTAGGCTTAACTGTACATCTGAAAATTCACCCCCTTTTTTTTGCATTGTTGTACATGCCAACAAGGCAGCACGCATGAAAATGCAGTTTGGGGCACTCTTGTTGGGCAAAATATCAGTACAGAGTTTGTTTGCAGCAGAACAAAAAAAGAAACAAAAAACAGGAAATGCGCCCACCGTGGGGCTCGAACATCCCAGCAGCAGCTCCCGGGTCCAGATGCAACGACCACTGAGGTTTGCAGGTGTTTTTGCTTCAGATAGTGGGGTGACCAACATCAACCCCAGTATCAGTATAATACCCTCTGCTGTGCCTGTTGGGATACATAAACACTGAGGTTTGCAGGTGTTTTTGCTTCAGATAGTGGGGTGACCAACATCAACCCCAGTATCAGTATAATACCCTCTGCTGTGCCTGTTGGGATACATAAACAGCAAGTAAGATGTATGGCAGGCTAGATCACTAGGCTTAACTGTACATCTGAAAATTCACCCCCTTTTTTTTGCATTGTTGTACATGCCAACAAGGCAGCACGCATGAAAATGCAGTTTGGGGCATTCTTGTTGGGCAAAATATCAGTACAGAGTTTGTTTGCAGCAGAACAAAAAAAGAAACAAAAAACAGGAAGTGCGCCCACCGTGGGGCTCGAACCCACGACCACAAGGTTAAGAGCCTTGCGCTCTACCAACTGAGCTAGACGGGCTTGCTGAGTGCTTGCTTCCAAGTAGATATATAATCTCTGCCATTCACGTGCACAAAGAAGAGATCATCTGCAGTTTCTCTCTCTCTCAACAAAGAAGAGATCACCTGCAGAAAATGAGGGGGAAAAATATTATGATGGATCAGCACACTGCTTCAAAGAAATGAAAGCCATGATGGCATCTTCAGAAAGCTCTGTCACCGAATGAATTCGAAGAAGAATGAGAAGTGCGATGCCCCTTGGCTCCAGCGCCAATAGGACCATGGAAACTACTCCTACTAGAGGAACAACCCCTGACCGATAGAGAAAAATTATGCCCCTAGCTGGTTATCCCCGACAAATAAAAGCACACACATTTTACAAATGATGATCAGATTTTTCTAATAGCTTGTTCCTGTTGCGCCTCAAATGCACGCCTTCTCTTCATAGTTAGGGCTGCCGCAGGGATCCCAGGAATTTCTCGCTGAACAAGTTCCTGATATCCATCATCTCTTGCAGTAAGAAGGTAGCATTAAGCCGCTAATGATGCTTTTGAACAGAAAGCAACTAATTATGTCAAAAGAAAGGTTGAGAAAATGGACAGATTACTATGATGGTTAAGAGTCTAACTTCACTTGCTGATTAGCTTTTCTAATCTCCAGGATAGGGAAGTGCGCAGGATCATATTTGAGACACCATTTCATTTCATCAACTGGACTATCTGATAGTTCAGAATTCTACAACTGATGATACTAAGCATGTACCTCTGGGATTTCTACTAAAAATGCAAGTTATATTTGTGTTATTCTAGCTTGACTGCGTACCAAATCCTTTGTAACATTGTTAATAGTTTCCTGTGACCTGGAGCGAAAGCACTAACGCCAACAACAATTCAGTGTCATCTTGGTTTGCAAATTGAAACCTACAGAATCAGATCTTGTTTAGATCATACCATCATTATACTGAATTTGCTTGATTTGGAAGAATAGCACATTTACATGCCTTGAGATTTTCCTTTTGACTTCATGACACAATCATCGGGCAAAACTTGCAGGAACATAGAAACTTGGCACCTCAAAGGGCATTCTGTTGAAGTTCTAAATGCTCCACTATTGAAGGCATGCAACTGAATGACTGATACAAGACAAAACTGAGAGGTCATGTACCGGACTGTAGTATTGCTGTCACCAAAAATCTCCACAGCTGCATTGCCCATTCTTGAAATGATGAAACCTATTGGCATCTCTGACGATTATATCCCTTCTCCTGACTAAGCTCATGTACTTGATAACAGTATGGCAATCTCCACACACACGGAGATTCTTCGTAACAAAAATGGTCTTATCTTCACTAAGTGTGAGGACACCAAAAGCTATTGCTAGCTTTTCGCTGTGATAAAGAAGCGCCTTCTCCTTTTCCTCTTCCTCAAGATCTTGGAGAACAAAACTTGTATCAGCCTGGTAACCCAATTTATTAATATCTACCAGGATGTTATCCAGCTCTTGATATATCTCAGGTGACCGTGGATGAGATCTGTCCCCGCCAATAAATGCATGCAGAGAGCCATTTATCTCGATCCAACTGCAGCCAGGGCTCTTCTTGAACCCCTTCTCCTTCTGTATTATTCGAACTTCTGCTGCCTCGTCAAATCTCCCAGCGGCACTGAACATGTTGGACAACAGAACAAAGTTACCAGTCCCCTCAGGTCCTAGTTTCTGGATCATCCTAGCTACTTGCTTTCCTAAATCGATGTTCTTATGAACCCGGCAAGCTGCAAGCAAGGCTCCCCATACACGAACATCTGCTTTCATTGGCATGCTCTGGATAAACTGATAGGCTTCATCAAGGAAACCCCCCCTCGCCAAAAGATCAACCATGCTGATATAGTGCTCCATCCTTGGAGTTATACCATACTTATGTGCCATCATGTGAAACCAGCGTTTCCCTTCAGTCACGAGCCCGGAATGGCTGCACGCCGAAATTAGGCAAATGAATGTGACGCCATCAGGTTCACAAGCGTGATTGTTCATGTCCAAGAACAGCGCAGTGGCTTCTTTCCCGAGCCCATGGATTCCGTATCCCGCAATCATAGTATTCCACGACACAATATCCCGAGCTGGCATGACATCAAAGATCTGTCTGGAGAGATCAATCCTTCCACACTTTGCATACATATCCATCAAGGCATTGCAGATAGAGGTCTCTGGTGCCATTCCACGAACTATGACGGAACCATGGCTGCACTTGCCATGCTGCAAAGCCGCCAGGTGTGCACACGCTGGGATGAGTGACACCATTGTGGCAACATCCGGCTGTACGTTGCAGGCCTGCATCTTCCTGAAGACGAGAAACGCTGCATCCGCCATGCCATTCTGCACATATCCTGATACGAGCGCACTGTAAGAGACCGTGTCCTTGGCCGCCATCTCATCAAAAAGGGCAGTAGCTTCGTCGATCAACCCAGCCTTGGCATACATCGAGAGGAGCGAGTTCCCGGCGGTCAGGTCAGAGTGGAGGCCAGATTTCGCAAGCAAGACATGAAGCTGTTTACCGATGTGGAGATCAGCCAGGCTGGCGCAGGCTCTGAGAGCGCTGGCGACGGAGGTCGGGGAAAGGAAGCCCAGTCCTTGTGCCAGCATGTCCTTGAACAGACCGAAGGCCTCCGTCATCCTGCCGCAAACCACAAAACCTCCAATGATGGCGCTCCAAGTAACATCGTTCCTGATGGGCATGGCCTCGAAGACCCTGCGTGCGTAGAGCAATTCCCCGCACTTTGCGTACATGTCCAGCAGCGCGGTGCCGACGAGCACCCCGTCCTTGTCGTGGAGAGAGGCACGGACGCTGTAGGCATGCACCGACTTTCCTTGACAGAGCGCGCTCTGCTGGGCGAGCAGCGGGAGGAGGGCGACGAGGGTGGAGGCGTTGGGCCTGAGGCTGGCGCATCCCTTCTGCATGCGGAGGAGGCACTCGAGCGCGTGGTGGTACATGCCGTGCAGCGCGTAGCCGGCAAGCATGGCGTTCCACGCGACGGCGTCCCTGGCGGGCATGGCGTGGAAGACGGCGGCGGCAGGGACGAAGCGGGCGCACTTCATGTAGAGGTCGATGAGGGCGGTGCACACGAAGAGGTCGGCGTGGAGGCCCACGCGGGCGGCGTGGCGGTGGATGGCGCGGCCCGCGCGGAGGTCCTGGAGGGCGGAGCAGGCCTTGAGGACGAAGGGGAAGGTGTACTTGTTGGGCGGGCAGCGGGCGTCGCGGAGCATGGCAGCGTAGAGGGCGAGCGCGCCGGCGGCGTGGGCGGGGCCGCGCCAGGAGTAGGCCCGGATGAGGGAGTTGTACGCGCGGGCGTCCGGGTCCGGCATTCGGTCGAACAGGTGGCGGGCGCGCGTGAGGTCGCCCCGGGCGATGTGGTCATCGAGGTCGAGCTGCTGCTGCTGCTGCTGTTGCTGGAGGTGGCATGGGTCGGAAGGTGGCGCGGCGGTGGAGAGGAGGCGGGCGGCTGCCGGAGGAGGAGGCGGGCGGCGTGGTGGTGCGGCGGCCGGTTTGAGTTTGGTGGCGGGAAGTCGCGGCCGCATCGCATGGTTTCTTTGGAACTGGACGAGACCAGAGAGGATAGAGAGAAGACTTTGCTTCGTTACGTTTTTTTAGCACACTTTCTTTCGTCTAGTGGCCAGAAAGGGCCCATGCTTTGTCTGCTTGGGCCACTTTGGTTAGTATATGGGTCCAAGTCCTCGTTTAACCAACCTTTTTCTCTAAAAATGTGGGGTTTTTTAACTACATTGACAAAGTCACCACAGATGCATTTATATATATACAAGAAAAAAAGATAAAATCACCACAGATGCATTTATTTATTTATTTATTTATTTATTGGGGAGGGAGACCATCATGGCTAGCTTTATTAATATCAAACAAGAATTACATCGTTCACTAGTTGGGGAATTGAGAACCCAGGAGGTTCATGCATCTAACTTGTCTGACACTTATTACAAAAACTGAACTTAGCTAGCTCATCATGGGCTACTGAATTTGCTTCACGAAAGCAATGAGCAAAGATGACCACATATGCATTTACTTATACAAGAAAAAAATGGTTTCACTGATGTTTCCCCTTTCTGTTTTGGGAAGGTTTCGGAAGATTCCGCTGTTTTTTCTGTGATTTTCTAGCTGTTTTCTTTTGGTTTTCATTATTTCTATTTTTTGTTTTTATATCTTTAATTCATGAAAAATTGTGTATTCAGGAACATAATTTTTTAGCATTTTCTAAATTCATGGATATTTAAAAAAATGTTCTCAACATTTTTTAATTCATAGGCATTTTTTAAAATGTTTTCTAAATTCATAGCTATTTCCACCTAGTGGAATATTTGCTATCACGGGAGTAGGAAGGAAGGCCACTTTGTCGAGCATTACGCTCAAGCCACATCGAGGGCACAACGACTATAATCAACTCGTTGAGCTGGTTTGTGTTTCAACTGTTAGGTTGATCTCTCTCCCGTTCGAACCCAACGGGTCGAACGGGCCCCTGACTCGCGCCCTGATCGGGGGCGCCCAACCAAACGAAGGTTGGTGGGCCCTTGTGGCCCGCGCTGTATAAACAGAGATGGGAGCCGGGGCACGACTTGCGAGGTTGATCATTGCCATAAACCCCATCGATAATTCCTTTCGATCTAGGGTTAGCGCGGCGCTCACGGGAAGCTCCACCACCGCCGCCATCCACTCTCTGCCATCACCGGCCACCGTCACCATGGCCGGCACCGGGAGTTCCTCATATGGACAAGGAGAAAGGTAGGTTCACCGGAAGATCTAGCCTACTCCGATCCAAAGAGATCTATCATCAACATTCAAGTAAAGGTTTGTTAAATCTTATTATTTCGGTGAAGTTTTGCAGAATATTCAAAGAGCAAGCCACTTTTCTAATCTTCCATACCTGGAAATTCGACAGGTGAATGGGGTACAAATTTTGGTTGCTCGGGTAGCACGTGATTAGTAGTTTTTTCTTTTTGTGACGATGCAAGTAGTAAAATTCCTGGACATGTATATTTACCAACAAAAATTATAGCATAGAAATATAAAGGTTTGATGCCATTGGTGGAGTACTACTCTACAATCCGTGTCGACGTGTCGTAACCGAGTAGGAGATACGTTGGATCTTTTTTCAGATGATGTTAGAGATTTCCAATCGATTTCGTGCATGTACCCAACAAACAAGTTAAACCTAGTTTGCGTTTTTCTCCACGATAGGTTTGTCCACTAACGATCGATGTCGAGGGAAAAGAAGCGTGCGCGTACAGCGAGGCCGGCCGCGCGGCGGCGCTGGTCGTCCGCGTTCCCGGACGACGTCCTCGCCGTTGTGTACCGCATGGTCACCTCCCTGCGCGACCGTGTGCGCTTCGCCGCCGTCTGCCGGTCGTGGCGGGCCGCGGCGCGAGGGGCGCCGCCCAGGGCCGCGCTGCCGTGGCTGCTCCTCGAGCCCTGCAATTGCAGCAGGTGGAAGCGCCTGCACTGCCCCGAGGATGGTGCCATGGTGTGGCTCCAGCTTCCCCGGGGCAGTAGGCGGCTCATCGGCTGCCATGACGGCGGCTGGGTCATCTCAACCGCGCCGCTCAGAATCGCCTGTTAGATTAATTGGCTTTAGGCTAATCAACTTTAGGACTTAATCTCGGACTAGAACATCAGTATTATGCGGAAGCGTACAAACTTACATTGATTGGCGAAATTCCATGGCTGCTCGATGCAGCCCCTTGTGTAGCCCATGGCTGCACCTTGGGGTCTCCGGCGATGAAGATATGGCCGGGAGAAAAACAGCACGTAGATGGTGTGGACGTGCATCAGGAACGCCGCTGTAGGGGCCACCGGCATTGACCTTGTGGTGGCCGGCGGTGGTAGTCGGCCTTCCAGCACATCAGCTCCCTCTTTTTAGGATCGGTTGTTAGCACTCAGGAGTTTAACCCGTTTGTGTTTTTCTTTTCTTATCTGAACAGGTACGTGACCTCTTCCTTTTATATGGGAACTGATGGACCGGGGACCGAAACCAAAACATTGGGTTTGGGTGCCCCCGATCAAAGCACCAACGTGGGATTGGACTCCCCTTCTTTTTATCTCGGTCTATTACAACCTGAGATCAATTCCAACATTCTCCCCCTTGATCGTAAGGTTAACAAACATCATAAGCCCACTCTTAATAGAAATAACATACCAAAGTAATGTGTTACAATGACCAATGAGATAATGAGATATCAGTGAACCTCAGTACCTATAGTACATCATTCTATCTCGAGATGGAAACATAATACTTTATGGGAGTTGGTTTATATGATGGTCCTAATTTCCAGGATCAAAAGGCTTTATGAACCCATGCCGGCAAGATATCATCATAAAATGGGTGGTAAGCCTTTAGTAAGCGGTACCGCAAAACTTTATAAATCAAACACCATAGGTTTGATCCTGGACTCTATGTTTCACAACAGAGACATTATGTCAATGGTTTTGGCAATAACAATTGACTTGTTGTTACTCACATAGAGAACTGCGTGCTCATAATCGCAGTAAGTGTCTTAGAGATGTTGTCTATCACTCTTAACTCGGGAATAAAACTTCTTGACATACAACCTGCCCAATAGCCTCTTGGCATGCCACATAAGTAAGTGCATTATTTCTAATGCCATCAGTGTCATTATAGAGCTTTTCCACGATATAGCTCCATGTGCGAGAGTGAGGATGTAACATAGCGTGGAAACTTTAAGATCCACACATCTCGCAGAAGCAATGTCCGAATATCCCAGGATATCGAAGTTATTAGACTTCTTATTAGTGAGCATGTAAACTTTATTCTCTTGCATATCTGCAAGACATTTCTCGGCTTTTCCAGTGGTCCATTTCTGGACTTACTTGTATATTTGCCAATTATCCCGATCACAAAACAAGGGCATGTTCATACTTGAATACACATATTGCTTCCGACAACTGAAGCATAAGGAACCGACATTATCTGATCAGTTCATAATGGTTCCTTGGACACTAAAATGTCCATCTCTTATTGCCCTTGACTTTAGTAGCAGGTGCGATAAGAGTACTACCACATAATATTTTCTTTCGTACTCTATCGATGCATGTCTTCATGATAAAACTTATACCACTTTTGGAATCTTGGCGAAACTCGACACAAACAAAGTATAGGGCATGACCAAGATTCTTTATGTCATAAATGGAAGGTAGAAAATTCTTGGTCCCGCCAAAAATATTCCATCTTCTCAAGGTAGTATACTTACTCCCCCTGGTTTTATGGTATGAGTGTCCCGACGCTTTCTTATTTCATAATTGAATTTCTTGGGGCAACATACCTTGTGTTAACTTCACCTATTTGACGAAACCTTACGGTTAAGTCATACATACATTCTTAACTTAGTCAACATAAGAGTATGTTATAATAATAACACAAGCGTCAAAACAACTCACCGAGGAAACTCTATTGAGTTCCATACATCATTAGAGCTCATTATCACACAAGCCTCTAAGATGATCATTCACACACATTATGAATCACACGGAAATTGTTAAGTCTCAACATTGAGTATTGCAATATGCATTTCTTCTCAACTTACCTGATGCGTATGAACAAAGATCTACTGGAGTTATCCTTAAGATTCATGTTCATACGCTCCAGTTCCCCCATGATCACTTTATTTGAAAAAATGGAAAACATATCCAATATCTTGATAATAATCATTTAAGTTCTAAACCACAACACCGTTGGGCTGAAGATGGAAAAGAACCTAATGAATTGTGACAAATGATTATAAATGACGATAGTCAAAAATATAACCACAAGCCACGTGATACTAACAAGCTTGCCATTTGAGTGAAGTGCGACATATGATTATAAATGACGTTGGTCATATATATAATCAACATGTTACATCATGATGGTCATTAGACTAGCAAGCTTCACTTTAGCATTCATGTGTGCTTCATAATGCTCATAAGGGATTAAGTACACATTAACGTAATAAAATGAGTAATTTTTATCCATTCTTCTAAATAAGACTTGTTGCATCTTAATTAGATAATTGACATTAGTATATGATTTTCATACATTCTCCAACCAAGACTTCTCGTTGGTTCTATCTTTAATTAGAGAATTAACATACATATTTTGATCTAAGTAAGAGAAGTGAACGTGATATCTCATATTAAACGAGACTTCCATTCTCCCCCTCGAAATGTGGTCTAAAACCACAATTTCGATGAGGTCTCATTATTTACACTTCTCTTACATCTTTAATTGTAACATAACACATAATCTTTACAAATGATCCATTCAGATGAAAAACATAACTTGTCTCACCCTAGGTCGAAACTAACGTTACATAATTGGAGTTAACTTGATAACACAGAAAATCATGTCATATGTTCGAGAAACAAGAAATAAGTTTCTGCAGTAACTGGGAGCAAGAACAAACATCATCAATTAGATGAAGAATTAAGTATCTCCAAATCCTAGTGGAATAAATCCAATAGTTTTCACTTTAAACCCCATTGCATTAGTAATGTGCATGATAGCACATGCATTTTGAGACCTCTCTCAATGTCCGCTTTAACATCATGATTAAATCTGTAAACCTTAGTGGCAGAGAAACATTGTGAGATTCCTTACATGAGAAAATGATCTCCACTCTCCACACAGAAAAGTTATTTACATAAGGGTTGTCTATGCCAAAATGGAAGTTGGCATCATTATTAATGTTCATTGCTATGAAAACAGAAGACATCGTTATGAACATCACAACAAAACATCAAGCATGAATTAACCATGCAATGAGATGAATAAAAAATGATTAATTTATTCTAATCTGCATTATCATTGGGCAAATAACGAAAAAAAAAACTTATTCATTCATAAATGACACATAAAAATAATCAACGTTGGTCAGAATATCATCAATCGCCATTATGAATTTGGCTCACTAAATCTCTAATCAAAACTTCTCGTTGGTTCCATTTTGATTAGAAAAACATAAAATCACATAAAGACCAGCAAGAATATTAACTAAATTACTAACCATCATTAACATAAAGTAGCATTAAAGTGTAATCCATTATGTCATAGGACACAAGGATTCATAACCTGTTGTAGTTATCTTGAACTTAAAATTTTGACACTTAATGAACATTGAAAATAACATTAAAAAAATAAGTGTCAAAATTATCATTAAAATTCTAAACGACATACAATGAAGGTGACATTGGAATTAACATATAAATATAAATGTTATTGCGAGAGAGTAGACTTCAAAGTTACAGTCAGTCCAAAAAGACATTAATATTATCGTCAGGATATCATAACATTTTCCAGGTAATATGGACATAAATTTTCATAAGGATTCACGAAATAACAATATTTGGCAGCAACAGGTACTTTGGAAACAAATCCCCTAAACACAATTCCTTTCTTTAGGGGATTGATCATAACCCCATGAACATTATTTTTGAGTCTTTATGCATATTTCAATAATGCATATCATAATAAAATGACATGAAATGCACCAAATAAAAACTTCAGTTTTGCCCAATAGGCGTATCGACGCAATATTCTTATGACGCGGAAAACTGAACCATGTGACCATAACATTCCCCTTGAGGTGGCCTCAGCCCATTCGAAATGATCACATCATTAAGAAATGTCATTAGGATGGCATCACCACAAACATCACACTCAAATAAAGTTTCCAAATAAAATATTAATGTTTAGAAACTTAAATGAGTGACTGGAAAAATGCTCAATATTTTAACATTAAGATTTCTTCATTGAAATAATACTTGAAAAGTGATGACCATAAAAGGTGCCTTTAAATGACATCAACATTCACCCCAAAAAAAATTCCCGTTGGCTCCATTTTTTTAGAAGATTTAAGCATAATTACAGGCACTTTAAAACTCATCAGTGCAAAAGCATAATTTGAAACTTAATGAATGCACTAAAACTGCACAAAATGCCTAAAGAACATAATTTGACCTATAATCATCCATGGATTTTTATTAATAAATCTTCATCATCATTAAAGGCTTGCCATGAAAATAACATAAACATTAATTGTGCTTTAATTTTCTAAGCAAAACTTCTCGTTGGTTCCATTATACTAAGAAAACTAAAACACAATTTAGAACTTAATTTTTCTGACAATTTTCTATCTATAACAGTGCAAAAGACTTTCTTAGAACAATCTTAATGATAGAATTGCACTGAATAAAAGAAAATATGCGCAGAACATATATTTGTTGGCCCAATACAGCCCACGGCTACCCTTGATTCATTCGGCCAGCTCAAAGACAAGAACGTTTCCTGCCAGGATAAGACATGCTGGGCCGCAACCCAACTTCAGAAGCGGCCTTTTAAGTGCCCGAAGCCCATTCGGAGCTGCGCGTCGGCCTCAGCCGTTGGATCAAGCCGACGACCCCGATCCTCCCGGGGCGGAGCAAAACAACACCTGGTCAAAACCCTAGAAGCATTTCCTTTCCTCTCCCCCGATTTTCACGGCTCGTGCAGGAGAGGCGACAACCGCGGCGGCGACCCGAGGCACGCCGGCCATGGCGGTGCGGCAGTCCCGTTCGTCGGAGCAGCGTGCCTCACTCAAGGCCGCGCGCTCCTCCGCCGAACGGCGCTCGCCGTGTTGAGCTCATGGCGAGACCGGGAGGACGGTAGTCCTAGCTACGCGTGAGGCATCTCGCCGGCGGCTGCCGGCGCAAACTTTTGGCGGCGACGGCGACGTACGGGGTGCGGAACCCACTACACGCGCGCGTCCATTAGCACCTCAGCGGCGGCTGAGTCTTTCTGCACGTCATCCCGAGAGACGGCGGCGTCGCCGGCTCAGGGATCCCGAAGGAGCATAGGCGCGGCGTCATGAGGTGTGCCTCAAATACTCTTCTTTTTGTCGATTAAAACATTTTTGGGCGCTGATTTGGGGAATTCCAAGTTCTAGGGTTTCAAAAATTGGGGATTTTCTAGAATTTGCAATCCCCCTCCTTCTGATTGCTTAAACGGGTAATTAGCACTAACCCGCATCAGTAATACATTAACTGGAAATAATTAGCCATAAACAAGGCTCACTAACCTAATAAAGTTTAATTAAACCTTAAGTTGGTGATTATATTTGGAAAGGAGAAAATCAGGACTTAAACATGATCGTTAACAGAAAAGAAACATCACTAAAAACATGATTGGAGTTCTAACCGAGATTAACCAGCTCTGATACCATTGTTAGATTAATTGGCTTTAGGCTAATCAACTTTAGGACTTAATCTCGGACTAGAACATCAGTATTATGCGGAAGCGTACAAACTTACATTGATTGGCGAAATCCCATGGCTGCTCGATGCAGCCCCTTGTGTAGCCCATGGCTGCACCTTGGGGTCTCCGGCGATGAAGATATGGCCGGGAGAAAAACAGCACGTAGATGGTGTGGACGTGCATCAGGAACGCCGCTGTAGGGGCCACCGGCACTGACCTTGCGGTGGCCGGCGGTGGTAGTCGGCCTTCCAGCACATCAGCTCCCTCTTTTTAGGATCGGTTGTTAGCACTCAGGAGTTTAACCCGTTTGTGTTTTTCTTTTCTTATCTGAACAGGTACGTGACCTCTTCCTTTTATATGGGAACTGATGGACCGGGGACCGAAACCAAAACATTGGGTTTGGGTGCCCCCGATCAAAGTACCAACGTGGGATTGGACTCCCCTTCTTTTTATCTCGGTCTATTACAACTTGAGATCAATTCCAACATCGCCAACCTCTTCTCCGGCGCCAAGGTGACGCTCCCTGAGAAACCGGCGGGGGGTCTTCTCCGAGAGCAAAATTGTATTCTCCAACCCGCCCTCCTCGGGCGATTGTATCCTCGCCACCGTGAACGAGCACCGTGGCATCGCGCTTTGTAGGGTTGACGGTCCGGACAGCGTGTGGACGAGACAAGCATGCAAATCCTGCGGCACAATTGACGACATCACGTTTTGCAACGGCGAGCTGTATGGCCTCACGAAGTACAACGGGAAGGTAACCAAATTTGAGATGGGCGTGGATGAGCAGGGAGCGCCCGTGGTCACTGATGAGATCCATCTCAGCTGCTCTGCGTGGATGGACAACATCGGCGAGAAGACCAGCTACATCTTTGATTTACGTGGCAAGCTTGCAATGGCCATTAGAACCCAGTGGTCACTAGACCACGAACCTTTCTTCAAGGTGTTTGAGCTCGTCGACATCCATGACGATGAACTAGCGGTGTCTGACAAGCACACGTGGATAGAGGTCACAAGCTTGGGTGATCACGCCTTGTTCTTAGGACAAACTTTCTCTAGGGCGGTGCCCGTGCCGGCAGACAAACTTGGTCACGTGGAGAGAAACCACATCTATTACTCTTGTTGCTTGAATCCAAGTGATGATGTCCCTAGTGGTGTGTTAAGAACGTTCTCGAATGGCTGCAGTCGCCAGAAATATTACAGGGGGGACGACAGGAAGAAGGATATCACCAACGATGACGTGAAGAGAATCAAATCAACAGGATATTTCGTCAAGGGCAGTCCTTACAGTAGCATGTGGATTCTCCCTCCGGATATGTAGCTAGTTTTTTTTTTTGCGAAAATTCTTGTATTACTCAAAACTCAGAATTACAATCATGGCGTACAATATCAAGGACTTCTCCGGGTCCTGACCCAAGCCATACCACAGTATGAACTTGAACCCTACCAAAGTTGGCCATAAAATGACTAGCTAGATTTTGACTACGTCGAATATGAGTAATACAAGAACCACGTTCCTCTAGATTATCCTTGATCTCTTTGACCAAGAAAGCAAATTTAGACCCATTCGTAATAGCACTCTGCACCATCGTTACGGCTTCCAGACAATCAGATTCAACTTGGATAGGTAGATTGCTCCATTGGGAGGCCAACGTTAGGCCTTCCTTTATTGCCAAAATCTCCGTCTCTAGAACATCATCACAGGAGAATAGATGCCAACCTGGATATGTAGCTAGTTTTGATTCTAGGGAATCAACACATTAAGCTATCTTCAAGAGATACCGTATGCTTTGTCCGATCTAAAATGCAGAACTTTCGGGACATGCACATTGTCTTGAAGATGGTAATTTGACGTTACTTGATGTGAAAATAGTGTTGCCTTGCAGAAAAATAATTGTCTTGTAGAGCATGACATATAGTTAATCGATTCCAAAATGCAAGCCCTTGTAGGACATGACATATCATACTTACTTTCTTTGGTCCAAAATATACTCCTTGACATGCCATTGTGTTCAAGATCATGACATATGTCTTCTTGACATGCCATTGTGTTCAAGATGGTAGAGTATTTACCATTAGTTTACGTGCAGACATGTTGCAAATTCGTGTAACAACATAAATGACAGAGATAAATACTGAAATTAAGCTGGCATATATACACAAAGGAACTAGCATGACAAGCACCCTCGTCCAATAATCAGATCACACATGCAATAATTGACTACGATGTTTTCAAATTATCAATCCTTCGAGATACTCCCTCCTTTCCGGTTTATAGGGCTTATCTTAAAATCTTAGTTTTTTCATTTTATAAGGCTCAATTTGGTTGTTCCCCATCACAAGTTCAGATTTCAAGGTGCATTAAATAATTGCATATAAGTATTAAGAGAAAATTGACCAATGCATGTATTTTATGCATGCATGCATTGCAATTAATACATTGGTAAACATAAATTTTTGAGGAAAACAAAAACATTAATTTGGTGCTTTTGCAAATTACAAAAAGTATTCCACCACTCACCATTTACCTTGGTTGATGAGATTTTTGAATTGAGCTCTATAAACCGGAAAGGAGGGAGTAAAACCCAAGCCCCAATCAGGCAGTAAATGCCTATTTGTGTCCCCAACAATCCTAGTGAGGGTTACAATGTCACTGGCTTTCCATCACAAAAAAAAAAACAATGTCACTGGCTTTGCTAGTTTAACAAGTAATTGGAATATTATGATATAAAGCCTATGTGTGTATATTTAGAATAAATAATTATTGAAAATTTAAGTGCAAGTAATGAGAATTTCAAGGTTTTCTTATGGAGGAAACCGGAGTGGGGCTCATACCATGAAATTAGTGGCACATAAATATAAGTATAGGCGTGCGAAATTGGTCAAATAGACAATAATAGCAAATTATGATATGTATAAGTTGGCTCATTTTATATAGGTAGTACATCCATAAATCCTAAGTAACAACATCTATTGTATCTCATGGCTAATACTCCACACAAAGCAACTGAAACCAACGCATACATCCGAGTATCAAGTAATATTTCATTCACTCCTACGTCAACCCTGTTTTCATCCTTGGTGAGGCAAATTCGTTATCTTTTCTTCTCTTATTATCACCAAGAATATTTTGCCAATTGAGTCTAGTCATCTAATGTGCAACGCTCCCACTACTGTTGTTTCATCTAAAGTGGCACATGATTAAACTCAAGAAGATGTGTGTAAAGTAAACACATCATCCACCTCCTACACGCATCTGTCCACTTCCTGTCTTCCCACACCACCCGCGTTGTCAACTACATTGATGTGTTTTGAACACTCTGTCACTGTCCCACTTAATTTGTGTTAGAGCAACTCCAACGCGTCGATCCAAACGATTTTTTTTGTCCATTTGGATCGGCGTGTCCATCCCTTCTGTGTTTGGGTCGGCATTGCGCCCAACACGCGAACGCATTTTCGCCCTCACCGCCCGTTTGCGGCCATTTTTTAACTTTTTTGGTGACATATAAAAAATAGGCCCAAATTCACATAATTCAAACAAAGTATAAATATCTCATAGTTTCACAACCAAATAAATATCTCATAGTTTACAAGTCAAATAAAAATATTGTCTCAAATACATTTGAAAGAAAAAATAGACGGTACATCTATTGGTTACCAACGTGAGCCACATGTGCCCAACCAAATCATCTTGTAGTTGAATGTGAGTTTCCCAATTACGCATTTGATGATGAAATTCGGTGAACTATGCAAGCGTTGTCGCTCCTCCATGCTCAAACACAACATTGTCACCCTGAAACTGAAGTCATTAATCGTAGATTTCATCCGGACACTCATCCTCTACAATCATGTTGTGCATAATTACACAAGCAGTCATTACCTCCCACAACTTCTTGGTGCTCCAAGTTCTAGAAGGATACCGATGCCCCACCGACATTGAAGAACACCAAAGTCACGCTCCACATCCTTTCTAGCACTCTCTTGTGCTTGGGCAAATCTCTTCCTCTTCTCTCCTACAGGTTTAGGGATTGTCTTCACAAGAGTAGTCCACTGAGAATAGATATCGTCAGCTAGATAGTATCATTTGTTGTAGTGGTGGCCATTGATCTCAACATTGACCTCCGAGAAGTTGCCTTCTACAAGCCTTGCAAAGACCAGAGAGCGCTGAAGCACATTGATGTTCTTGTGAGATCCGGCCATGCCGAAGAAAGAGTGCCAAATCCAGGGATCTTGTAAAGCCACAGCCTCAAGTATGACAGTGCAAGCTTTGGCATGGCCCCTATACTGCCCCTGCCAAGTAGAAGGGTAGTTCTTCTGCTCGTAGTTCATACAATCTATACTACCAAGCATCCTCGGAAAGCCCTTACTCGCATTGATCGCCAACAACCAGGTTGTATCTGTAGCAGTTGGCTCTCCCAAGTACTCCAGGCCAAACACTTCTACCACATCCTTGCAGAACTTGCACATGGAGTTTGGCACGTGGACTTGCTCATTTGGATATACTCATCAATGAGATCACCGGGTACTCCGTATGCAAGCATCCGAATAGCTGTAGTGTATTTTTAATAAGAGGAGAAGCCAATTTTTCCCAGGGCATCCTACTTGCACTCGAAATAGTTACAGTACGCCACCACCCCCTCCCAGATACGGTTGAAAACATGTCCAGCCATCCGGAAACGGCGCCGGAATAGGTGGTGTTTGAAGAGCGGGTTAGGGGACTCGAAGAAGTCCTGCCAGAGTAGGCAATGGCCGCTCCTCGGCTGCGATTCAACGTCGGAGTATGCCCCGGGATCGAGCCCCTGAACATCGGTCGCTGCCTACTAATGTGGTCATGGACGACCAAAGCAACATCCACAATCTGCTCATCGTCAGATGAAGAATCATTCGAATCGCCGAAGTCCATTTGTACCTTGCGAGCAAACCGTTGAACACCTTGTGGGCGTTGTGGAAGAAGCCAGCCGCTGAAGAGTCTCGCGCCTCTCCAAGACCAGGTAGCAGGCCTGTCGGCATGGTGCGAATATGGCAGCGTCCGACGAGCGAGGTAGCTGCGCTTGTGTGATGCTGGCAGGGGAGGCGAGGGGTAGTGGTGTCCACGTCAGGTTGCTGCGACGGCGGCGAAAACGATCCACCAAACGCCAGAGTATGGGGCCGTCGAGGGGTGGCGTGCTGCTGAGGGAGGTATGTGGGTGCAGGCGGCCGGCATCGGGCACCGGAACTGGGCGGCGGCGACGACGGATGGGGCGGCCCGGTGTGCTGGCTGTCGATGGGAGGAAGGGGGGAATGGCCAATATGCCACCGGCTGACAGGCCAGGGGGTGACAAGGGCGGGCATGGCGCGCGTCCGCTGCGTGTTTGCGCCGACACAAACGCGGCTCAAAATGGGTCAGGCGCAGACAAAAAGCGGACACTGGTCCGTTTGCGTCGACGCGTTGGGCTGACTTTTGTGTCTGTTTCAACCCAAACGAATCCGTGCGGGCAGTTTGGGTCGGCGCGTTGGAGTTGTTCCTATGCTTTGTGCAATGCAATATGTATGTCAAACTGTCAATGATGGTGATGGGCCTTGTGGAACATAAAAGTTCATACTTTTTGAAAGTTGGAGACGTAGGTTTTCATGAAGTTCCCGCTAATAGGTACCTGCGCAAGATGGATCAAACTCAACTGTTCCCATAAGGATCCTTCGTACTCTGTCCTCTTGGCCAGCCGGGAGAGCGGATCTGCTTTACCACTGAACTCGTTGCATCGATCATTTCTCTGGGACGCGACAAGACACTGAGCGAAACAACACTGAAATTTAATAAGGAGTAGTGCTGGAAATTGACAAACCAACTGAAGACCGAACCAAGTGAGTACATAGCATATAGCATAGCATGTCTTCCTCTCCTCTCCTACCTTGAGACAAGTAACAAAACATGCATATTATTGTACAGTACATAAAAAGCAAAAGATCACAGTGAAGGATTCCAGACTTCAGAGAATTCGACTTCAAAACCAACCTATTAGAATATATAGCACCTCATCTTGCCGCCGAGGATTTCAGACATGAACACGTTCGTACGCAGCACACATCCTCTCCTGAGAAGAAGAAAAAAAAAACGGAAGGAAACATTGACGAGTGAACTAACAATGGCATACCAGCTAGGATATGGTATCATCATCTGGTCCGTCCCTCTCCATCGTGGTCGTGGTCGCAGCTTCACCTGTAGATCTCTGCGTTGGAAGGGCTGCGCACGCACACCTTGGCGTACCTGTGGCAGGCCGCGCAGTGGAGGTGCCACGTGCCCACGGACACCGTCGACGACGCGAACCGCGCGCCGCAGTGCACGCACTGCGCCGGGCACGGGAACCTCCTGCTGTTCCCGCTCCCCTGGCGCCGCGGCGGCGTGTGCGTGTCCGTGCCGGACCCCTCGTCCTTGGGCGTGTGGGCGGCGGAGGCTGCCGGTGGCGGTGGTCCGCTGTGGGTGCCGGGCTTCGCGTCAGACGCCGGCGCGTGACGCGTCGTGTCCGCGCTGGCTCTCTCGGCCTTGGTTGCGTGGGCGGCTGGTGGCGGTGGCCGGCTGTGAGACGTGTCTCCGGCGCCGGCTCGCCGCCTGTCGTCGTCCCTGGGCGCGTTGTTGGCGGCGGGCGGCGGTGGTCGGGTGTGGTTGCTAGGCTTCGCGGCAGGAGCGGGAGGTGGTGGCGGGCGGGGTCGCGGCGACGGCGTCGGGGCAGAGCGCGGCCTGGTGACTCCCGTGGCGCTGGCCGACCGAGAGCGCCCCCCACGCCTGCTGGAGCAGCTTGAACGCGCCGTCGGCGGCGGCGGAGCGGTTCTTGTCGGGGTGAAGAACGAGGCAGAGCCGGCGGTACCGCCGCTTGACGTCCTCGTGCGAGACGCCGACGCCGCCGCTCGGCAGCGACGTCCGGGCGCCGACGCTGAGGACGGCGTACCAGTTCCTGCCGCTGGCGCGGGAGACGGCCGCGGCGACGTGGACCTCGTAGGCGGCGAGGGCGTGCGCGAGCCCCTGGAGCGCCCGGCAGCGCGCCTGGGCCTCCCGCGCCGCCCGGAGCGCCCCGGCCACGTCGCCGACGAGGAAGCGCTGCTCGGCGAGCCTGTGAAGCCTCTCCGCCGCGTCCACCGCGTTGCCGCCGCTGCTCCTTCCGCCGGGCGCCATGGGATCGAAACCAAACATGTACTGTACGGAACTACGGACGTTACGCTGTGTCCATGGGGCAGCGCCCACCATATATGGAGTCCCGGAGCTCCGAATCCGATTCATATGTGAAGCTGAGGTACGAGGAAACAAATCTAATTTAATCCACGTCACTTACAAGATAGAGACCTCTTTAGTTTTAAAAAAATCATAGGAATTCAGAGGAATCCATTCCGTAGGAATTTCTCTATAAATTTGGTTTAGTTTGTAGGAATGAAAACCATATGAATCTTCCCTATAGTTTAGTTTGCATACAATTTCAAAGAAATTTTGCATCTGAGTACAACCTCATGGATATTTTCCTTTGTTTCTATTACCTTCGTTCGAAAATAACTGACGTGGTTTTAGTAACAGAGGGAATAGGAGTATATAACAACTATGGCATGCACCTAATCCTTCAGAAAATCTCCTACATTTTTCCTATATATAATCAAACAACTTGTACTACAAATTCATGTATTTTTCAATTCATGTAGGATTTAACATGGCATGGTATCTCAATTCTAAGTTTTTTTTATATATCTATACATTTTTAGAATCATGTGAATCAAAGACACCCCAAGTCCCTAACACATTCATAGAAAGTGAGGCAAAGATAGTTTCCATATTTCACCTCAGCTTCTCACCATTATATTTTTCATATCCTTGCAAGAGAATTATATTTTTTTTTTCAGAGCACAACAGCATGGTACTGTGTTAAAGTCGATAGTGCATACACTGGTGTGATGCTTGTTGAGCACATGAGCACTATATATGTTGAGGCCGTGTCCTTTCGACATGAACACCTTCCAGTGTATCGTGGAAGATACACATGCGTTATTCTTGAAAGAGAAAACAGGCTATCGGGATTCGATCCGGTGCTGGATGCTCCCGTTGTCATCTGTCTTCATTGCAGTTCGCCGACTGGAGCTTCGTTGAGCCACAGGAAATGGATGAAATCGTAGAGCTGGGCGCTCACGCTCACCTGATCAAGAGGCGCGCAGAGCGCGTGTGCATGGTGAGATTGAGATGCAAGGGGATCAGATAAGTGACATCAAGCTTAACAGTAATTGATCGAACCTTGTATGGTGTTGGATTTAACTTCCTCAGATGGTCCGGCCTCATCCGTTCCAGCTGACGCATGCACCGACTCCTGTTCTCATTGAGGGATGGCAGCTCCTCCCTTTGTACGGCTTCGGCATTGACAAGAGGATAAAGATTGGGATCAATGTCCTTTTCAACTTGAGACACACAAGTTATGATTTATGACGTATACATTCAGATGGACCAGATTCAGTAGAAGCTACTCGAGTGGATACACATACATGAATGTCCAGGCCAGTAGCACTTCAACAACTCCTCGACATGCTGTGGAACAACATGAGCTCTCTTTGACTCGATGAAAGGGTGACGACACAGAATCCTCTCACCAACCTATCAAGGAATGCAATAATGATCAAGCCCACGAACATATAAATATCTGCTAACTAATTATAAGTAAATGTTTGGTAGCAGAGTTCTTAAGTGGACACATTATTTGATGCAGGCTTACTGCTCAAACGACATGAATATTGTTTACCTTTGGGCTTGGCTCGTCTTGTCCGGTCATTATATCAACTAAAGGATAACCTTCTTTTCCATACAATCTGTAGCATCGTTTTTTACATGGTATCGATACCTGGAGCACAGACCTACAAATTATTCATTCTGGTACACCAGAGGTTGCTAAAGCTATATCTTTTCACTTTGAATACTAGTAATGGGTACTAACATATATACCTTTGTGACATCTTCAGAGAGTTTAATACGAGGCTGTTTGTTAATTTCAACTAACTTGAATACACAACCAAGTGCTGCTTGTGCATAGCAGGTAACTAGGTAGGTGCCAATGCCAAATGAGTCTACCTCATGACCCTAAACAAAAAGTCAATAGTCATTCACCAAGCCATCTACCATGGTGAAGGCAGAAAAACAGATGTCTTTGAGCAGAGCAGATGTCTTCCATCAAATTCACAGGCATGTTAAGCGCTGGATTTCAATACAGCAAAAGTTTCATTCAGCAGATGATAGACTGATACCAAGTATTTTGAAGCAAACCTTAAACTTTGTAGTAAGTTGTCAATTGTCAGGACCAGCTGGGTAAGTTTTCTCTTAATATTTATCTAAAATTAGTTTTACAATTCTGGGCATACTTTTTACTCACTTTCATGGTTAATTAAAACCAACAAAGACTATCAGATGGCAAAACCACCAAATGACCAAAACCATTAACAAGTAGCAACCATCTGAATGTAAAATTGTTGAAAAGCTTTCAAGGTATTTCACTAGATAAATATAGAAACTTAATAATAGCTCGAAAGGTGTGGTATGCAGCAAACTATCTGGACTTCTAGAGTACAGCTTACCTGCTTGTTCAATGCATCAATTGTTTCCTCATTGAGATCATTGCTTGCTGTAATATTCGTTTTTCCAAAGCCAACAACCCCAAATTCTTTTTCAATTGCACAGAAGAACTTGCGTGTCTCAATAGACAGATATGCTAAATCACCAGAGTCTAACCTAATTCCAACTGCCTTATACCTGAAACGAAAAGTTTTCATTAATGCTTAACAACTAAGGTTTATGAATCAACAATAGATCCAAATTTCAGCTCAAATACGTAAGTGTGATAAGGAAGTCGAATATAGTCACTAGCCAGACCTGTCAACTAAATCCATCCCTTCTTTTAAATCATTTGTTGTTCAAACAGCAGCTAACATGTTGCAGGCAGATCTTACTCCTAAAGTTCAGCAAGGGATGTAATTAAATTCCTAAAGTTCAGCAAGGGATGTAATTAAATTCCTAAAGTAACCAAAAAATGCAATCAAGAAACCTAAATTTCTAAAGCAAAGGGATGAGGCAGTATAACCAGTTGGTGTTTCTGCTTATGCTCAAGATGCTTGTTCAAAATAGATGAGAGACTTGATAATAATTAATGTTACATATCACAACAAGGGTGCATGGTTGGTATCAAATGTCTACGCTGTGAGGTCTAGGATCAACAAGTTAGGCATCAGTGACCCATTAGGTATGAAAAATAAAGCTAGTCCAAGCATATGAATTCAAACATGCAACTTTTATGTATAATAATGGAAGAAAAACTCAAAATAAACAAACTATGCGTATGTAGAAACTAGAAAGTATCTGAAAAGTATTAGCAAGGAAACACACCCAGGAGAAAGCTTCATTTTATTTTGTGTTATCATCAGCTATAACTTCACATGTAACAGAAGCAAGTTGGGCAAATAAGAAGAAAATACTAAAATATAAAGAAGTGGTGAGGCAATAGTACCCCATATCATTGAGAGCTAAAGCAACAGCGCAGAAGTTTGGCACTCCACTTCTCATGACCTAGCAACGATACATACTTAAACATCAACCATGCCCATATATAACCTGAGTTAATGCATTAGTTCTGTCAAGGTCAGTCCTGAAATAACTAGAGTTGTTAAAGTCAAGGGGACACATTTTCAAAAAAGGAAAATTATAGGGGAGGCCCCTACAGTAGCACATTTTAAATTTGCTTGGATAATAATTTAAAACAGTTACATGAACAGAAGATTCAACATATATGGGCTAGATATACATATTTTAATCCATAACCAGAAAAGAAGGAACATACAGAAACAAGTCAGTTTAAGCATGTCACTGAAAACATGTTTTAAGTAATGCCGTAGAAATCTGTAAGGCCATGCCGTGAACATACAGAAACAAGTCGGTTTAAGCAAGTCAGCTTAAAAAAAAACTCCTGAACAGATGAATATGTAGGCCATGCCGTAGAAAGCAAGTACACTAATGCAGAGCAAGATTAACTAACATCGTATGTGTCCACCAGGGCCAGGAAGGAGTTTGGAAATGCCAGTGCATATGATGTGAATGCAGCCAACTCACTTTGATTTGTCTCGCCAAAGGAACCACGCAATGAACTAGCATCCTGAAAAGAAGAATGTAAGGACAGATCTTGAATACTTGAACATAAATTACTAGCCATAAGTTCTATAGAAACAAGTTACAGAGGAATTATGTAGCAACTTGCAAGTAAGAGAACCTTCATGGATAAGTACAATATTTCTGATATGTAATCTGTATAATTTAAACTGTAAAGCCACGTTGTTATGCTTAATAGTTTGCAGGTGGTACTTTGACAACTAGTCACCTCAACTTCAACTGTACCTCTTAATCTCTTATTCTAATAGGCCAGATAAGATGACAAGAATTGTATCAAGTTTGTTCACTAAAAAAGCATTTAAATAGGTACAGCCAATCACAAGCATCAAACAATGTTTAAATTATCAAGAGGAAAAGTCTATATAAAACTTCAGTAACATGAGCAAAGGGATTAACAAAATAACTGGTATTTTATCACACCTGAATCTTAACCAGCCAATTCTGCACTAGAGAGACAAAGTCTTCACATTTGTTCGAACCATCAGAGCTAGACAGTGCTTTGTCAATGATTTCATCAAGACCCTACAGTCAACAAATACATTAGCAAAGAAGACCCCTGGTATAAAAGAGATTTAGTTCTCACCGGTAAAAAAATTGACGAAATTCAGGATCAAACAAATTTAATGAAAGTTGCAAGGTTCATGATGTAAAACATATATTGCATCTTGTACATTTACCTCATGGGTTTCTCTTTTAAATGGTCAGATCTATTGTGTCTTAACTGGGTGAAAATTAAGTGACTTAGATTTTTGCTCGTACTAGCCAGTAGCCAGATGCTATTATTAACTACTCCCTCTGTCCCATATTAGTTGTCGCTCAAACAGATGTATCTAGCACTGAAATACGTCTACATTTATTTCAGCAACAACTAATATGGAACGGAGGGAGTATTTAATAATCATACGCTTAGCTTTGCTCACCAAATATATATACTTTTTTCACTATTTGCATTTGAATATCAATGTGACAATGTCAAAGGGATTGACTAATATCAACAGATTGATGAATGATTTATATTCATCTATGTATTCAATACAAGTGCAACTGGTTAGGAAATTTTGGCCCAACTGCATACTCTATATCTGGATGGATCCTTCCTCAAAGTATGAAATAGTTGGTCCAAACTGGAATTGCGCAAGATGAAAAGAGGGGAACTAGAGAAAGAAGCAAGCTTGTGCTAGATGAACGGCAATAAACACAATCCATGTCGGATACATTCTGGAGAACATCAAGCTTATCCATGAAGAATTATTAGAACATGGCATATGTTTCTTTCCTGGACAGGAATGGTATTTCAACTATTAAACAACAAAGTTGAAGCAAGTCCCAAACACCAGCAAATTTATTCATAAGCATAGCAAGACCTGAAAGTAACTACTAACCAGGAAAGAGCTCACAAATGCATGTGAGTGAGTCCCACGTATTGGTATCCCAAACAACCTTCCTGCTGCAACATTGCTGCCCGGGTAGGAATGTCAGATTATTGCTTATTATGATGAATGTCTGTTTGGATAAGCATTGTACGGCCTTCGGTATAACTTCAAGTTGGTTCACATGTTCAAGTATTGAGTAAGAATATTTATCATCTAATGATGACTTAACATAGTTTTAAAACTATATAGTCCAGTTCAAGAAACCATGTGATCCTAATCTAGAGAGTTAACAATAGTTTGCATCAGTAGCAGAAGAGACCCAAATATATATCGCCTACCATGAGCACCCAGCAAATAATTTACAAAGCTAAGACCTATGAAGACATAACAAAAATGTTTGAATGCAGATAGAAAGAGACTATGGGAAAATTGTAAAGGTACATATTGTGCTCATTGTGTGAGCAGATCATACCTCGTTGCATCAAATCCTCCCATATAAGAATATCTTGATGCACTGATTCCTCCATCTGGCCCCTGATAGACATGTGCTCATAAGTCCATGTTAAGGATAATGAATCAAAAGAAGCAAAACGAAACAAAGTAAGACCCACTTGAGCCCGTCGAAGTCCAAATTCAAGTAAATTCTTTGGCTTCCCTGCTACAAGGCGGTGCCTTGCAGCATTTGTAGTAACCAATGAAGCATAGTTCACCAGACTTAAAAATGGAGTTTCAAGAAGTTGGACAACCTGGGACGAAAATTAAAAGGCAAAAGTAAACAAAAAGGTAAATACGACAATATGGATGTTTTTTTTTGCTAACCAGCTCCTGGTACTTACCGCAACAGGTCCTTCGATTATCATCAGTGGAACCTTAGGAAACACAGCAGAACCCTCAGGGATGGCATAAACCTCAACATCTGAGCAGTCAATTGAACTGAGGTACTCGAAGAAGCCATCCTACCAAAATAAAAGTAAGCATACAGGTTTAGTTGCACGCAAAGATGAAAATGGTTATCTAAACAAGAATGAGTTTACTTAAGAGTGACAATTAAAATTATATTTGGATTTTGTTTGCTCATTGGCATTTTGGATGGTGGATGGGTTCAGGGGGCATCCAGAAGGATCCCTTTAGCTTATTGTGAAGTACCCTGATCCTTCCACTTGTATGAGCATTCAACTCAACTAAACCCATTCATACACGAGCATGAGCATGATCTGGATAGAGTGCAGGATTCCCATAAAATGATCCACATTTTTTCTATAACATTGGCATTCCAATAATCCTACCTCACATGTAGGTAGTGCAGCCCGCAGAAAATTGATTTCCTCTTCTTTGAACTTGAAGTTGGCAATAAACCGTATACACTCTTCAAGGCCCCCAAAGACGGTGAACTCACCAGCAAAGGGGCTCTTCCGGAAGTAAAGATCAAAGCTGAAAACAGTAGGTTCACAATAAACAGCAACAAGCATAAGAACATGATAATTCAATTACGCACATGGCTGGCCTCATCCATATGGTTATAATTAACACTGCGGCTATGCTTGATATAACCTCCAGAAACAGTAAGCTTGTAACGTGTGCGTGCGACTGCTTGGTTATAGACTATTTGCATCGGTTTTTAACATTGGCAAGCAAGCTTGATACTTGGTTTACTGCTTGCTTTTATCAACGGTGGGTATCACTGAATCTATACACATATTCCATCAGCATAAGTTTTCGTCTCAGATTCCGCTTAGGCTGCATCAAACATGGTTTATTTATTTCTCCCAATAAAAACGACCGCCAATTTCTACTGTTCTGCAATAATGGAGCAACCGCCAAACTATCCACCACACAAGTTTTATCCATCGAACCTAATAGTCCCTTAAATGGAACACTTGACTAGCAAACTGAATTAACAGAGACATCACACGGGTCCAAATTTGACAGCACGAAAGCTCCCCGGAGCTCGAATCCGGGAGACGGCTGCACAGCACAGATCCTAAACTTCAGCAGCAAACTGGGCCGCCCCCGCGCCTGATTCGGCGGAGCCGGAAACTGCCCACTGTTCCTGAACCGTCACTCCGCCGCGGAGCTCAACAGCAAACGGCGCGTATGCAGTAGAGCGAGCGGGGGTTGGGTGAGTTTGAGGGTGCTTACACGGCGCGGTCGAGGTGCTTGCCGGCCTTCCAGTAGGCGTAGGCCATGGAGAACTGGTAGAGGTCGGTGAGCAGGGGCGTGACCATCGGGTTCGTCGGCCGCGGCACCGCGCCCCCGCCGCCGGCGCGCACGTCCCCGTTCGCCAGCGCCGCCGCGGCCATCTTCCCGAGAGGAGGGAGGGGGCGGAGCTGGAGAGCGGCGAGGTCGGAGTGGAGCGGGTGGAGGAGGGAGGGGAATCTCGCAGGCAGCCGATGGTACTGCGAAGGGGAAACTGGAGAAAGGGGAATCCTATTCCCCGCGCGGGTCGGCGGATAGCGACCAGACGCGCACCCCCACGTACGGTAATATGCCAGCCCATTAGCCTGTTACTGAATTTTTTCTGTCCGTTTTCTGTCTCTCTTTTTGCCTTTTCATTTTCTTATTTTCTTACTAGGAAGAATGCCCGTGCGTTGCTACGGGATGGATGGGCAATGGTTAAAGAGAGGGTGGTGCACAGAGGACTTATGCTGAGTGCAATTTTTCACTACTTTGAGGCATATTCTTCAAGAGTTCATTTACTAATTAAAAGGATTTTCGAAGTAAGAGCACACATGATATTTTTTGTATGACTGTATGACTTCAATGTGACATTGTAGATTAGACCGGTAATATATAGTGACAACAGATATCTCACCAGTAAATTAACCATCATATTGATGATAAAAAAATCATACACACAACTCTTATGTTGAGTTACTGATATCACATGGTAAAAATGTCATATACTTCGCCTAGTGTTCGAGCATGTTGTGTGTGTGCTCACTACGAAGTCCTTGTCGCATAGATGTATAACTTCCTGTGCTATCGCGATATATGTAGGATTTCTCCATCGCAGTTCAACCTTTGCTTCAAGCATGGCAGTATCTTTGATATCTTCTAGGGAAGTTGATCGTTCAGTTTATGCCTCCTTGGTGAATGAAATTAGACTTTTATTTCGTCTTAGACAAACTTGTATTACTCATGTATCGCGTGCCCAAAACAAAGCTAGTGATAGTTTAGCTAGGTTTGCTCGAGTTGAGGGGCGAACTATGACCTGGCTAGGGTCTGAGCCAGAGGAAGTCTTGGGTATTTCCCTTGATGATTGTAAGGACATTGTCATTTGAGTAATACAAGTGTTCCCGCAAAAAAAAGTTCAACCTTTGCTTAGTGTGTTGCGCCTCAGTTTTTGGTTCTTTTGTTTTGGTTGCATATTTGCATTTTTCTGCCTTTTCTATGCACACTTTTTTATCTTCTGTATTGGCTTCATGTTTGTATTTTTTTCTTTTCTTGTGTGTATTTTTTTGCAACCGGGTCAAATTTTTAGTTCTTTTGCTTTGTTGATAGGCTTCACGTGACTTTTTCAGTTTTTCCTATTTTTCTTCATCGTTCATTCATACATACCACTCTTTATCTCCTTTTCTTATTTGTTCTTTGTCATCCATGACTCGAGATTGCCATCCAAATTGCTTTTCTGCATGAGAGTTTTGGATACTATATGAATCTGTTGTTTATTAAAAAAGTTGATAAAAAATTGCATCATAAATTGAGCATATGTAGCGTTTTAATATAAAATTTGCATCATAAATTGAGCATACGTAGCTACTTATAAATAAATCTAATTGCGCTGGACATAAGCATCAGAATATACGTGTTGTTTCCATGCTAGAGTATCATGTTTTTCCTTGAAGCAATTTACATTGCAGAAAAATGATATTAAAGTAAGAGCATTGCTATATACTTCATGTTTTACGTCTGACTTCACTACGAAGTTGTAGATTAGTATGTCGATGAGTAATGCCAAAGCATACCACACCAGCATATTAACCATTGCACGGACATCAGACAATAAAAATGATGTATATGCAATACTTCAAAAGTAATTTTACATCAATGTTTGGGTAAAAAGGATGTATAAGTTGGTTTCCTTGTTCCTCCGTACCACCTTCAACATGACCATATTCAAGGACATCAAGCTTGTCATTTTGTTCCTGATTCGGAACATCAACCTTATTGAGAATGGTTAAAGACTCAGTGGCCATGACATGTAAATGCCTATGTTTTGGTGCCGATATTTTACTATGCACTCGTATAAACTGAAATCAGCAGCGCCCGGAGATAATTTATGTATTTATTTTATTGGTCGTCCAGATATACATGTTACCACCGTGTGTGACATGAGCTATGTAGTCAATATGAGTACGTCAAAAAACACAAATAAATGAAAAGAAAATGTAGAACCAAAACCAATCATGTGCATGTAGAATCAGAGAAGAAAAAAAATGCATGCACGGCCGAGCGATTTGATGGGTAAAGAAGTGTGTCCCTCGTAGTCAGTTCTTTTCTTTCATCTACCTAGTTATTTATATTATCAAATCTAGCTAATCTCTATTTTGGTGAGTGCCCCTGTGTCCAGCCCACTCCGGTGTTCGTTGCAACAACTGTCTATCTGTCCAACACGTTTCGTTTCCTCATCTCTCCCCACGCCTTCTTCTTCTCCCCCATGCTCCCGATTGCCTTCCTCTCTTCTCTCCCCTACTCTCTATCCAACGAGGAACGACACTCCAATCCCTCTCAATGGCCGCCACTGCTTCAAGGCCTCCCCGCAGAGTTCTCGATCCAGATCAGATCGAGGCCACCACCGAGCCCCTCGGCCGCCTCCTCCTTCGTCTTCGCCCTCGCGCACGCCGCCCCACCCCCACCGGTGCTCCAGTGCCTCCCCGCGGTACCTCCTTCTCCCTCTCTTCCTCCCCTACATCTCTGTCCTTTCTTCTTCCCTTGGCAATGAGCAGAGGAAGCACGCAGGGAGCCTCGCTCCTGCTACCACCACGACCTTCGTCGTGCCGCCGCCACCTCCGAGTTCTTCGGCCGTTGGCGAACATCTCCCATGCGACCGCCGCCGCGACCCTATGCCTCGCCTCCATCATATGTGAGGATGATGACGACAGTGCCGCCATCGACCCGTCCCGGGCCGTCCCTCGCCTCGCTCGCGTGGGGCGCACCTGCGCGTGGACCGCCGGTCGGGCAAGCCGCCCCTCGCCGACGGGAGCGCCGGTGCCGCTCGCCTGAAGCATCTGATGGCGGCTGTGACATTGCTCTGATGGTGACCAGGACTCCTCTTTGCGTTCATTCTTATCCCCATCATCTGATTCAATTGTAAATCGTCACTCCGGACGCTGCTGGTTGTGCTAATTCAATTTCTTCGTGAAGGCCAAGGGCCTCGCCAAGCAGCGGGAGGACTTAGCGGGCTAGGCTCGCCCGCCGCAAGCGCGCCTGCGAGCTCGCCCTCGTGCAGGCCAAGGCCACCTCTGGCGATTTCCTGTCCGCCGCGCTCTCTAACACCTCGGCCCTTTCCTGGGCTCGGGCGGCGTGGACGCCCGCCGCGACGCATCACGCCGTCCTTGGCTTCTGCAGCGTGGACGCCAGCGGCAAGCGGCGGCGCGTCCCCGGCGGCGGATGCCGGCAATGGATAAGTGGCGGTTGTGGCCAGTGGTCGCAAGGGGTTTTATGCAAAAACGAAACGTTATCTCATCCAGAACACACGTAAAATCCGACTACGGGTTAATTTCATATAAACCAAGGGGCTTTTATGCAAAATCGCGCGTGACGACTTACATGCAGAAACCCAATTCTCTTTATTATTAGGTAAAGATAAAGATTCTCTGTTCTTTCTTTTTCATGTTTATTTTCCTTGTTATTTCAATTGGCAAGGTTTTTGTGACAATTTAGCGATTTTCAAATTAATATAATTTTTCGAAGGTCTATACTAATTTTTAAATTCGTGCTTTTCAAATGTGCGAACACTTTTTGAAATTTATGGACAATTTTGAAGATCCCAAGAATTTTTTGAACTTCACCAATATTTATTGAAATTTGTGAAATTTTATTCAATATAAAATTTCATATATAATATGTTAAAATCGAAGTTACGGTTTAAAAGATATAGATAATTTAAAAAATCATTCGGTTTGACTCAAATATATTCCAAAATAATATTTAAAATACTTAACAGATAAAAATAATCTCATATTCATATTCTACATATTTTTTAATCAAATTTCATATATAACATGGTCAAATCGGAGTTACGGTTTAAAAGATATGGATGATTTTAAAAAGCATTTGTTTGACTTAAATATGATTCGCGGATGAGTTACCTAAAACATCAGGGGGGATTTCAAAAAATTTAAAATAACGGTTTGGGTGTGACTTAAATCCGGACGGCGGGTTGATTTCAAAAAAAGACAGGGACTTTTGTGTAAAATACGAAAATAACGATTCGTTTTAACTTAAAACAGGACTGCTGGTTGAATTGTCTGAAATAGAGGGACTTTTTTGAAAAATGTTATGACGGACGAAAGAAACCTAATTTGCTTTATTATTAGGTAAAGATGAAGATTTCTTGTCCAGTTTTCCTTGGTTTTCGGTTTTTTCATCATTACTTTGTTCTTTTTGTTTTTCTTTGGTTTCTTTCATGGTTTCCTTTGGTTTTTCTTTTCTTTCTCATTTTTCTTCTTTTTTTCTTTAGTTTTTTGTTACTTTCTTTGTTTCTTTAGCAGTTTTTATTCTTTTACACTTTTTTGGTTTTCTTTTTTTCTTTGCTTTCCTATGTTTCTTTTTTGGTTTTCATTAGTTTTTCGTTCTTCTCTGTTTCTTCTGGTTTTTATTCTACATTTTTGTATACGTTAAGAAATTTTTTCTAATACATGTTTAACATTTTTTTATTCATGGTAGACATTTTTTCTATACAAAATTTTAACATTTTTCATAGGGCGACAGACAGACCACGGCGGTTTGACACAATGGCAAAGTAAGCGCAACAAAGCTATCGAAGATGGACTCGATCAGTAGGCTAGCTTCTTGCACGTCTTCAGTTACAAACACATTTGCCAACATCGAGCTTGTCGGATTCGACGCACTAGTGAGGGGTGGCTATTTCCTCACAAGGAATATGGTACACTATGCGAGCGCTTGTTTCTTTTTGAAATTGTTTTTTTTTGTGGAATTTGCTAAAGTACAGTACAAAATCCACTGGTACTTCACCACTGGCATGTTTACCGGGCTAGATAAATTTGCTGCTACAAGAATGGTGACTGCTGGCGTTATGTCGCACAAAGGTTTACAAGAGCTTACGAAACAGCGCAGCACTGTGCTCTAGCAAAACTGCTGAGGTACATGGATGCGCTGGAGTTCTATTAATTGAGTTGCACCATGGCGCGACTGGCTCACCCGCACTGTCTTTCCATGTGGCCACAACTCCTGTCGCAAGAACATGTGCATGGTTGTGATCTGCAGATGGATGGAACTTCGTGTTCTAATATTTTTGCGAGCATCATATAGCGGATCCTCATGTTTGTATGCTGGGATTTATCGTTGCTTTCCTATGTTGATGGATTGGCGACGGAAACCAAGAGGCAATGAGCAAAGTCTTGTACACCAAAGATTTTTGTAATAAAGAGAAAGCGGCTGAGTCTCTCCCTGTATCTGGTGTTAATTATTGTTATTATGCTCATGACTGTGCTATGTGCTTATGTGCTTGTCTGAATGGCGTGTTTGTTGGCTTATGTGATAGAACTACTTACAATTTTCAAGTGTGATCGGATGACTACGTTTCAGAACAAGTTTTGCAACAACTGTGACATATATCTTGAGTGACCTAAACATGAACTTTCCTCTGCATCACCACTGAAATCCATAAAAAATATGAACAGGAAATTTACAAAAAAATGTGATATATCACAACAAAAGTTACAGAAGTTATCTGCTAATGTCTATAACGTCAGTTATTCATAGTGGAAATATATTTTATGATGAATGTGACAAAACTAATATGATGTTGTATATGTCCGCATATTTTTTCAGCAGACTTGATCAAGGAAAAGAGTTTTGACTTAATACAAGGCTGAAATTTTCAATAAATGTGGTACATATAATATACAACTTCTCACACAAATCATATGATTTCTTACACATTTTCTCTTGAATCAAAATCCATGTGATATTGTGCTTACTGTCAACTGGGTGATAATCTTTTCTTAGATCTATACAGTTAAGTGGGTTTGCCTCTTGGTGTATTTGTAGTTCGCATGACAACATTGAATTGATTTGTTCTATCTCCGTTGGAAATTGAGATACTTTAGGGAGATAAAGAAGATAAAGGCGAAGAAGGCGATGACGACCACGTGAAGGTACGTGATAAGGTTGAAGTAGTGGTCCTCGAGGCCAAGGTAGCCCTCGAGGAACTCCCGCACTGTCTGGTTTGGTTGTCCAGGTACAAGAATTGGCTCTGTCCGATCACCAAGCTGGGAGAACATGAGTCCGTACACCGTCCATGCTGCTGGGTTTGCCCAATACACCCACCTCCACCAGACAGGGATCATCTATGTCCACATTGTTTTTGTTCATCGGGTTAATCATGCACAATCTATCCTCCATTTTTTTGTTTTATTTATTTCTTTGAAGGAAAAACTCTATTTAAAATATGCAACATTGGTTTGTAAGGGTACTATATTAATATGAAGCTGGTATGAAATATGCAATCTATTGAGGGGTTAGTTGGGGATTCCATGACCCTAATTTCCCATGTTCTCTTAAGTATGTATTGTAGTTATAGTGAAAAATATTAGGAGGAGGGGCTGGGTAATAGTTGGTAGAGCGAGGGCCATACCTCTCTTCCGATCATGAAGCCGGAGAAGATGTTCCAAAAGATGAAGATAAGGAAGGACAATCCAGAAGCTATCTCAATGTTCGGTGTTAGTGCCACTGTCATCATCCCGAAGAGTGTGTAGTACATGTAGCTTAGCACCATGTAAAGTAGAAACCAAAAGAACTTATTGGCGGTCATCTGGAATCCAATCATTGTGTATACTATTGTCGCGAATATGAACACTTGGACAAGCATGTAAGGCAATTCAATTGCCACCTGCAGATAGAATTTTAACATCCTAGTTGAAAAAATATTGCCAAGCATTGTAGCTTTAGATTCTTAACTTAATTTTAGAGTGGACGCGTAAAGTATTATTACCTGAGCTATGGCATAGGCCAACGTAGAGTATGTGCCTGCTGCCTTTTCTCGGCAGAGAACAATCCTCTTTGTTGCCACAACCGGTTGTAAGATACAACAGTTGTTGAAGCCAAGAAACAATGCTGATCCGTATATAAGCCCTAGTATGTTGAATATATCTTGTTGTTGTTTACTGTTCCATAGGTAAAGAAAGTTATGACATAGTAGAGGTGTGATATATTTTTCATGAAAGAAATTCCTTAGGTTTTTTCATTCCTACTTACATGGTTGATCCAGTCTGCCAAAATACAATTCCAAACATAATTGATAGAACAAATGTGTTTAGGAATCAAACAACATTATGCTCTGGATTTCCAATATGCACATCTTTGTTTCCATAGGCAAGCGATGCATTGTGCCCTAAAGTTTAGCCAATATCTTGGAGGGAAATTTAGATCTTCTGTGTTTGGCGCTGGTTTTCCAAGCTCTTCAATAAGAAGTTTGTTCTCCCTGAAAGGTAAATATTAATCATATTATACTTTTTATTATTCAATTCAACTTACATCCCAATGGATGTAGCATTATGATTACATCATGTGTACCTATATAGGGAGGAGCTCCGATAAATTTCAGCATAGTCCACTCCAATCTCGTATTCCGTTGTGTGTGAACTGACATCCAACATCCATGATGCTGGGTTTTGTCCATCTTTTATTCTAGGAACACCGGGGATATCCTGTGTAAAGATTTTTTTAATAGTTTTGCTCTCCATCGAGAATGAACAATCAAAATTGGCCAATCTTACCTCAAAATATTTTATCATGTTGCTAGAAAGTCAACCTAGTGAACCACTATATATGATTTGACCACCTCTTTTCATGAGTAGAAGCTGCAATTTATCAAATTTAATTGAGTTAAGGAAGTAAATATCTATTACTTACTAATAATCTTATTGAAGCTTATGTTTAAAAATACATGTAAAAGGACACTTGTTTTTCATTGGCAAGTACTTCTATGCTACTATCAACGCATATAGAAAAGGAAATGTGAGGGCCAATTACACCAAATATTTCACTTTGGCACAAAAACATGGTGGGTTTCATTCCTTGTAATTGATAGGGTAGTTCTATTTTTATTTATTGTTGTTTCTTTGATTTTTCAAAAAATGATAGTTTTTGGTTATGTGTACTATTAGTTTGATGCTCTTTCTAGTCATTGATCTTCAAACCACCTAACTATTCAGTTCTTGCTTGTATTTTGTAGAATTATTTTTGAGACATTTAATAATATGATTTATTCATACCTCATGAAAAGATTCAAATATCTCAATGCTTGGCTGATGAATTGTACAAACAATAGTTCGTCCAGTGTCTACTGTCTTTCTTATTGTCCTCATGACAATTGCCGCAGCACGGGCATCCAAGGCAGTGGTCGGCTCATCCATAAATATAATGGAAGGGCTAGAAACAAGCTCCACAGCTATTGTTAGCCTTTTTCGTTGCTCAGCTGACAGGCCAGTTGCTCCTGCCAGACCCACCATGGTATTCTTCAGTCCTGTTAACTCAACTAGATCCATGACTTCATCTATAAACATTTGAAACAAATTTAATGGCATGTATTATGAGATATCATGTTATAGATTAAACTTCTAATGGTGTTAACAATCATACATACATCTCTTTGGCACGATTTAACTTTTAAAGGCAAGCGAAGCCACGCAGAAAACTGCAGTGACTCATATACAGTGAGATTAGGGGAGTGGATATCACTTTGTTCACAGTAGCCAGAGATCCTTGAAAATGTCTCCTGCTTCTTTGCATATCCTTCCATTGTGATAGTACCTTCAATATATCCTTCAGTTTTTCTTCCAGCCAAAACATCGAGCAATGTTGTCTTTCCAGCACCGGTGATTCCCATCAAAGCTGTTAGCACCCCTGGTCTGAAAGCACCACTAACATCTTGTAGCAACTGAAGCCTTTTATCGGTCACTCCATACTTCATCATCTCCTAGTGTAAGATATGGATTCATATAGTGAACATGTGACTAGATGGATGCTACTATTTAGTTAAGTAAGTTCTGTTTGAGAGTATACCTTAGTTAAGTAAGTTCTGTTTGAGAGAATCCAAATAATACAGTGACACAAATCCAATACCAGTG
The DNA here is from genome assembly GCF_002162155.2 of Triticum dicoccoides. Taxonomy (NCBI): domain Eukaryota; kingdom Viridiplantae; phylum Streptophyta; class Magnoliopsida; order Poales; family Poaceae; genus Triticum; species Triticum dicoccoides. The sequence continues at coordinate 629,237,922 of NC_041386.1, forward strand.
CCAATCTGTGAGCAACCCCCTGATCTTGAGGATAGCATCACCAACGGTATTAGCATTTTCGTAATGAAATTCCTGTCACAAGAGGATATCATCATTAGGTCACATCTATGCTATACATGGTATACATCGTATCCAAAATACTAGATGAATGATTGATTACCGTGGCCCATCTTTCATCAAGGAACTCATTTAGGGAGATTGCATTTTGTGCATAGGTGAATGGGGATGCCCAGTATCCCCATTGTAACCATTGTTGGAGATCGTCTATTCAATGTAAGAAGTTTATGAGAATCTTAGAAGCTTACTATGCACACATGTATTGTGTTATAGGTTTTCCATACATCTTACTTAAATTAAGCTAAATCGCATCCAACCTTTTGAAATGACGATGCCTCCAAATATGAAGATTGCTATAAGAGATGTGGTGGCAAGCACGTTGGCCATCACTAGTGTCCTTGCTACCGCTGCTAATAAACGATACATGCCCATTGACATTTGATGCATGGAAAAAAGTACCAAGAAATGCTTCATGAATCTACAAAAAGTAATTAAGGCAATCATTTTCTATCACTACAACTTATTTAAGCTACTGCGATAACCTATATATTGAATTGACCAAGAGGAGATGTACCTAATAAAGGAAGGTGCGTAGCCAATCACATAGTAGGTTATGATGGTCCAAAGACTTGTTTGTACAAAAGATATTGGGATACTAAGAAGAAAACTTGGAGTAAGGATTGCCCATCCCAGCAATGCTAGAAAGTCTCTTTGCTTGTAGAAAGTGGGAAGTCGCTTTATTGTCACAACAATTTCAGCCATACCATTGAAGTTTACTATCATAACAGCCAAAAAGAGAGCTCCGATATACTTATTCGCATCAATAATAGATTTGTGGTTCATATTTGTTTGAAGAAAAATGGTTGATATCACCAAAGCAAGGATTGTTATCTGTATGGTCGTGAATATTTGTAGCGGGGAGTTTATTTTTAGAAGAAGTACTTCCCTTGAAAAGCATACCTTAAAAATATTCCATTTGGAGAGACCTGAACTAGTTTTCGCCTCCTTTATCTCTACTCTATTGTTTAGAACAAATAGTTTATCTTGTACAAGTCGAGGAAGATATGATGAATAGAAGGATTCTGCAAATTTTTCAATTGGATGGTAGTGATACATATGTTCCTCACCAATCCAGTATTGCTTTTGGTCCATCTTTGAGGTCACCTGGACATATGGAATTTTTTGTTAGTTTATTACTATATGTTATTATGCACAAGTACACAATATAATAATGAATTTGTGGATGGAATTGTGACTCAATGCCTGCCACAGTTCGTACCTTTAATGTACTAGTCGTCCCAAAGTTATTCCAAATAGTAATTTGGCACTGATAGTTAAATCAACACTAATGTTTATCTAGTAATTCCTTCATAAATTTTTTTAATGTAGTACCTCTTGAAGGAAATCAGCCATGTCTTTCCTGTTGGGGCATGTGAATCCCATGAACTCAAAAGAAATCAATAGCTTTTTCTCGAGGACCATGATATACAATTTGACCCTCGCATAAAAGGATTATGTCATCAAATAATTCCAATGTCTCGGGAGGTGGTTGAAGCAAGGAAATAACCACTGTGAGATCCATTAAATGAGCCATTTGTTGTATAACTTTTATTATCTCATATGTCGTGGTGCTATCAAGACCAGTTGAAATATCATCCATAAAGAAGCATCTTGCTAGACCAACTAGCATCTCTCCTGCATCAAGGAGTTCATCATGAAATGCAACAACAATAATACATTCACAAATAAGTGATTAATTAGGACATCAATATTGTATTTGATGACATTGGCACTGGCACCATGTAATATGCTTTTGTTCTACATAGTTGGCACCATGTAATATGCTTTTCTTCTACATAGTTGATTAGCTGGCATACTTTTTTGTAGAATGGGTTAGTTGGTGTTATTAACATGTTGTTCAGTGAATATTATAGTTATATGTTACAAATCCACTACATTTTATGAGCACCTTGCAGTAGTCTAAGTGATTCTCAATTCCATCAAATAAGAGAAAAGGTTCATTCTGGTCATGTCGAGTTTAGTATGAGGTCAATGTAGAACTCCAATACCATTTATTTGGAACCCTCGAATTTTAAGATCAGATTCTTTTGAATACTAAGATGTTTTTAAAGGGGATTGTGTGGATGCGGCATACGTGCGGAAAGTTTTGTGATGTCACACATGATGTGGTAGAGAACATATTATCGACGATGTTCACAAAGTACTTAATAACAGTATGTTGGATGCACATTTATTTGGATGACAGGGGCCAACTCGCTATAGTTGGAGGTGGATGATCTAGACAGGATGTCTAGATTGGATCTACTAATGAGCTATCATAACCTTCTAGTTTTTTTACAGTTAAAGTAGTCATGCGCCCATCCTATAAGGCCCATATATGGAGGTGTTGGTCGGTGGCCGCCGTCCTCGGTCTTGATCTTCTTGGCATACAAGTTTTTGACTTCACCCTGTTTGGTAGTGGCATGACTCCTTTTGATGTAACATGTGGGTGGTCCACCTAGGGGAATTGGTTGCCCACGCAACCCCCCGCCCCTCAGGTGTGCCACATGAGAGGGGATGAATATGGGCCATAATATGACACACGCATCATAGGTAAGTGTTGATGCCACTTCCTCTTGACACATATAAATACCAAAATTCCTAATTCAGAAAGAGCATGACTTTTTGGCGGCCACCTACTAAGAATATCACTAGCGGGCCCTTTCAGACATGTCCCAAGTTTTGTTTTAAACTAACCAATTCCCCCGTAAGAGAACTTCCATTTTTGGACCCCATTTATTGCCTTTTTGGAACTTTGGAAAAGCTTGAAAACTTCAGATTTTTTCTAACATAGGGAATTTCAAATTATGAAAATAGGGGATTTCAAATTTTATGAAGATCATAAAATTTACACGAAAAAATACATGGCGGGCTCCCATAGTTGTATCCATGTGATAACAACGCAAAACATGATGGAAAAGCTAGTAGTCACCTAGTTTGGTCGGAGAGTGATTTAGTAATGGGAAGGTGAATGTGGACATGAACCACTCACCCTGTAGCCGTTTCATTTTAAAAGAGTTTAAAAATTATTCTAGAATCTGGACATTAGTGGTATTTTTTCAAATGGTCAAAGTTGATGCTAAAGGTCCAAGACAGTCAAAATAACTAGGCAGGATATAGAAACTAAAGGATAACAACATCATTTATCATAATAACAACTTCTTAGCTAGAGTGTCAAATAGCACTGCATAGCTAGACATGCATTTAGATTTTTTATCCAGAATTGAATATAGATTATCTTAAGTAGATTACAATCTTTTTTCAATGTTTTGAATTTTTACCAAATTTTCAACATTTTTCATCACACCAATCACATTCTGAAGCACGTCACGTGCAACATTAGCAAAAATTGTCCACATCATACCGCATGTTAGAGGGAATGTTCACAAAAGAATTTTATTTCTCCCAAATGATAAATGTTTATAAAGGTTGGGAGTATCATATTTTACATCTCCTGGTTTAGCTTTGACCTCATATCTAAGCTCAAGGTTCAATTTGCAATAATTGCTCTAACATACATAAGGTTGCTCTGATTTGGTAGAATAAATATCAAATTTCAACCTGATATTGAAAATGTTTTTATGGACAACGGTAAAAAGTTCACGAGAAAGGGGTCATTTAATAGTATTGTCATTGTCGCACGTGCAATGCATGTTTTTTGCAAACATATAACACATTGGTTGAATTAGTTATTGCACGCATGCAATGCATGTTGTTTGCAAACATATACCATGTACAGAATTAGTTACACTAGATGATTGCATGAACACACATGGTTGACAAAATAAAGCTATTCCAAGATCATCATTGCTGCCGATCATTAATTTCCCAAATTCACTCGAATGGGTTCCATTGGGGAGAAAGATGAAGGGAATGTGATGAGACAGTGATAGAGATAGAGTTGGTGGAGAAATTCTTGTGAATTATAATTTTGATAGATAGAAACAAATGAAAATTGAAACCATGGGACACAATGTGCCATTTTAGGATGTTTATTACACATATTAATTAGAAGAAAAACTATTAAACAAAATTAACGATGGCGAGAAAATTCTACTTGTTTACATCCATAGATCAGATTTGATGAGTTGTTATGGTAAATAGTACTCCCTCCATCCCATATTAATCAATGCTGAAATGGATGCATCTAGCACTGAAATACATATAGATACATTCATTTCAATGTCAATTAATATGGGACAGAGGTAGCTAATCAAAACTTATTTTAATCGTTTAGTATAGATTTTTTTCATAGTGTCCTTTTGATTGAATATGTCCAGCAATTATGGTGTCATTTTGACACATTATTACACTATATCCTTATATGGTGCACTAATACTTTTTGTTAGTTGCGGAACATTATATAGAATAAAGGTCTGGTGAAGGTGGAAAAAATATTAGCTGTGTTGACTATTATAAAAAATATTCTGAAAGCGCACTCAAGGACATGAAAACAAAGGGTGAAGAGCCTAAACCCTCCTTTCTATATTCCAACATGCCTTATGTGTGACATTAAATTAGCGCACAACATTTTTGCAATATGATGGCTAGAGTTTTGGACTATATACCTCTTAGCTATGGTATCATAATGGGTTACTCGTGTCTAAGTAGTTCCCTAAGGAGAATATTCCATTTTTGGCCCCTTAACTTATCAACTTCAAAACTAGACAACTTGCATCTTGAAATATCCATTCCAAATGAATTTGATTCCTCGAACTTTCCAAAGCGGTTGCCGCCCTAACTCATCATGTTTTGACAAGTCATCACCGTGGTGGAAATCTACTAATTTAAATAGTACATGGCATTTCATCGACCATGTTTCCTGCACTACCACTAATAACGACAATGGCATGACAATTTGTGTTGATGGTTTAGTTCACAAGCGACGTTGATGTCCTGGCAAGAACCATCAACAACCAGGGTTGCCCAAGAGTGTGGGCATGAGAAGAATGCCAGATAGCATGTGTTTGGCGTTTAGCAGGTCCGGGCCTCTAGGACAGTTGCATCACAATGTACGGGAACCCCCTTGATAGCGGTTGGCTCAGCCCGTCGGCTGCCTCTAGTAGGTGCTCCACGGGCGGAGGTGGGAATGCGTGGGGGTGGTGCAACACCAAAGACAGAGGCGCCTACACGTGGGGAGAGGTCTGACCCCACGTCAGGTGGCATCGCCACATCACCCGAGGGAAGGGCAATGATACGTGCTTCTGTGTCCTTGTAGCTGACAAACATCTATGAGTGGTGTCCCAAGCGGTCACTACCTCTAGCGACATGCCATCATATGGTAGTACCTTCCAGAGGAAATGATGAGAATATGGTGCAGTGACATGCGATGACACAACCACGCTTGACAAATGTTTCTAGGCTAGTTCACAATATGGATGGAGCTGGTGTCGAACCATGGGTATAGTTTGTGAAAGATGAGTTGGAGTGCATGTGAACACCATCTCACTCTATGTCATGCGCATGTTGCAATGGTGAGAAGTGGTGGACCTAGAAAGTATAATGAGTGAGGGAAAACTACTCGAGTGGGGGCATATTATCTAGAAATTCAAAGAATTTAAGCATATTTTGTGAAACAACACTAGCAAATATTATTGAATTTTTAAATCGTGAGTGGAGGGGCCCCCCACTCAACTAAACATGGGTCCGATCCTAACAGTGAGGGTGGTAAAAGGATGGGGAACTTGACACGGTCAGGCGCACGTGCGGCTTGAGACAGGGCCATGTCTTGCTAGCTAAAAGGGCCACCGGTGGCGACGATGCATAACTCGCTGAACGGAGACGATTCATGGGGCGTAGTGTAGGCCGACACGCCACATACCCTGGGTAGCGCTCTATGCAGACATCACAAGAGTTCTCGACAAAATGTCCACACTATAGATATATGGAAGGAAATAGAATTTTTGACACATGAGAGACAATTGTTCAATACCCTGCTGGGTCGGCATGGAAAAATTTGGTTCAGTCGAGGTACCAAACTTGTCCATATTTGTCTACTTTTGGCAACTTATTTGTGCAAAGTGGACTAGCTTTGAAATTCAGCGATGCAAAATCCACAAGTAGGCAAGTTAAGGGATCAGAAATTTAGTTTTCTCCATAAAGGTCAAGCTATCAGGGCAAAGTTGGTAGTAAATTTCAAGAGAGGCTAAAATTTCAAAAAAGAGGAACAAAATACATGGCACAAAGTATAAAATGCTAACCAATCGTTGCCCTTTTCTTTTGTCCTCCCGATATGCCTCTTCTCATCTCATCCCCCACTAGGATATCAGCACACTCAGACAAACCAAGTATCTACATCACACAAATCTTGTGATTATGTTGTTAAGATAAATAACAGTTGTAAGTGCATCTAGTCCCACCCCTAGTTGGTTTTGGAGTATTGATGACAAACCTAATTGAGGGACTAATGTGTTTGTGAGAATTGCAGGATAAGACAGGTAGAAGTCCCTCATTGATTCGGTTTTCCTACCAGAGATGACCCCTAAAAATGTATGAAGACATTGATGTCAAAGGTGGTATGTGAAGATATTCACATTGAAGACTATGACAAGAGAAGACATCGCATGAAGCCTATGGAGCTCGAAGACTTAGATCTTTCGTAGTTCTTTTTCTTCCTTGTTGAGTCATAGGAACCACCGTACTGTTAAGTGAGGTCCAAGAGAACCAGTCAGAATGACTGAAGTGATGCTTAACCAAAACCTATGTCTTCGAGTGAAGACTATGAGAGCGAATCTTGTCCAGAGTCGGACAAGTCAGCTTTGCTTGTAGCCCAAGTAAAGTTGCCGTGTGTGTTTGAAATCTGACCGTTGGAACACGTGTCAGTTCCTTAGTGGCCCAGGGTCATTTTGGACAAATCAGGTCGGGTTGCCTAGTGGCTATAAATAGCTCAGCCCCTACAACCATAAATGGTTGGCTGCTCAGAGTTAGAGTACGACTTTTGTCATTTGAGAGCAACCCACCTCGAAGCCTTTGAGAGAGAATTCGTTGCGAGGATAAAGCCCTAACCACCCAGAGCCAAAGAGTGTTAGGCATCACTTAAGTCTTCCTGTCTGTGTGATCTGAAGACTTATTACACTTGAGGACTGTGAATCCTCCAGCCAGTTAGGCGTCGCGTTCTGAGCATCCAAGAGTCGTTGTGGATCGCCGGTGAACGAAGTCTGTGAAGGTTTGGGAGTCTACCTTGAAGACTTACCAGAGTGATTGGGCGAGGTCTGTGTGACCTTAGCTCAAGGGGAATACGGTGAGGACTGGGTGTCCTGAGCTGCGTGTTCAGGACTGGGTGTCCGGGACTATGTGTCCTCAGGTTTAAATACCTAGCCGCCCTAACCAGACGTACAGTTGTCATAGCAACTGGAACTGGTCTAACAAATCATTGTCTTCAACGAGTCACTGGTTTCATCCTTCCCTTCCCTTTACTTACTGTTGGTCCTTGTGAAGTCATTGTATGATTGCACTATCTTTTGTCTTCACTGAGTGACTGTGTGTTCTGTTTGGCTTCATAATATCTTCCTACCTGATCCTAGCTACCTAGCTGCTATAGGTAATTGTGCTTTCACTTCATTGAATACTTGACTATGGTTTGCCTAGTGTAGTCTACCTTCCGCTGCATGGTAATAGGTCTATTTCTATCGTTTTTCTTCAAAACTTCCACGTTTTGAAGACTTTCATAGAAATCGCCTATTCACCCCCCCTCTAGTTGATATAACGCACTTTCAATTGGTATCAGAGCAAGGTACTCCCTTGTTCTGTGTGATTCGGTTTAACCACCTGGAGTTTTAGCTATGTCGACTGCAGGGATAATTAAAGTCTCCGCTGCATGTCTCGTCTTTGATGGAACTGAATATCCCTACTGGAAGAATAAGATGCGCATGCATCTTGAAGCCATTGATGTCGACCTATGGTATGTCGTCAAGAATGGCGTTCCTAAGGCTGGTGAAGGTGTCACCGCTGCTGATGTCAAGAAGTTCGTTCAACTGGACTCCACTGCCAAGAACATCATCTGTGGTTATCTGACCAAAGGACAGTATGGCCGTGTAAGTGCTTTGGAAACATCTGAGCTAGTATGGGACTGGCTCTCCAAGGTCAATGAAGGCGTCTCAACCCAGAGAGATCAGAGAATCAGCGTCCTTCGCAATCTCTTCAACCGCTTCAAGAGAAATGACAATGAGAATGTCCAGCTCACATTTGATCGACTCACTGATATCACAAATGAGCTTCAAGCTCTCGGCGCCACTGAGATCACCAAGCATGAAGTCGTCAAGACACTCATGAGATCACTTGACATCTTGTTTGACACCCTAGCCCTGATGATTCAAGAACGTCCTGACTTCAAGACACTCGATCCGTCTGACATACTTGAGAGGCTCAACACACACGAGTTTCAGCTTCTGAGAAAAGAGACATCTACGGTCCCAACTATGGGCGAACTCGTGCCTTGAAGGCAAAAGCTGTCTCCACATCTACGGTCCCACTGGTTCGTCAAATGTTTTTGCTTCACAATTCTCTTCGTGAAGCCTATCCCCCTAACTGCACTGTAGGGTACGACACCAGCAGCTTCAGAATGGATTATTGATAGTGGGTGTACCAATCACATGACTGGCAAGAGAAGCCTTCTTATGGACTCAACCTTACATCCATCCGACAAGAGTCACATCACATTTGCTGACACTGGTAAAAGTAAGGTATTGGGTCTAGGTAGAGTTGCAATCTCAAAGGATCAACACATGGATAAAGTCATGCTTGTTGAATCCCTTGGTTTCAACTTAATGTCTGTCTCAATGCTTTGCGATTTAAACATGATCGTGATGTTTGGAAAATATCGTTGCCTTGTTCTAATGGAATCTGACAAGTCTCTAGTGTTTGAAGGGTATAGGAAAGATGATTTGTACGTGGTAGATTTCTCAGCAGGACCACAACTTGCTGTATGTCTTTTGGCAAAAGCTTCAGAATGCTGGCTCTGGCATCGGAGGCTAGGGCATGCTGGCATGAGGAACCTCCACACCCTTGCAAAGAATAAGCATGTCATAGGCATCGAGGACGTCAAGTTCAAGAAAGATCACTTATGCGATGCCTGTGAAGCAGGAAAGATGATGAGAGCCAAGCATCCCTCGAAGACAATCATGACAACAACTCGACCCTTCGAACTGCTCCACATGGATCTTTTCGGTCCCACTCATTACTCAACTCTTACTACTACTGATTGTCTCTATGGCTTTGTCATTGTTGATGATTATTCTAGATATACTTGGGTGCACATAATCCTAAGACTGAAGTGCAGGATGTCTTCAGACGCTTCGCCAATCGAGCAATGAACAACTATGGCGCCAAGATAAAGCACATCAGAAGTGACAATGGTACTGAATTCAAGAACACTGGCCTTCATACATATCTTGATACTTTTGGCATCACACATGAATTCTCAGCTCCGTACACGCCACAGCAGAATGGCGTCGTCGAACGCAAGAACAGAACACTCATTGAGATGGCCCGAATGATGCTTGATGAATACAAGGCTCCAAGAAAATTCTGGCCTGAAGCCATTGATACTGCATGCCATACAATCAACTGTGTTTATCTTCACAAGCTTCTGAACAAGACATCTTATGAGCTCCTTACTGGCAAGAAGCCAAATGTCAGTTACTTCAGAGTATTTGGCGCCAGGTGCTGGATCAAGGATCCACATCACACTTCAAAATTTGCACCAAAAGCACATGAGGGTTTTATGCTTGGATATGGAAAGGATTCGCACTCCTACAGAGTCTTCAATCTCTTTCATTATAAAGTGGTTGAAACAGTGGATGTGCGGTTCGATGAGACTAACGGTTCACAAAGAGAGCACCTGCCAAATGTGCTAGATGAAGTTCCATCCAGTGAATCAATCAAACTTATGGGAACTGGAAAAATCATACCCTCTGAAGCTCAACCTGAAGAGGAACTTATCATCTCCGCACCTGATCAACCTGAAGACAATGCTCAGCCTGAAGACAATCCCTCTAACAATGACAATGATCAGCAAGAGCAAAATCTTCGCCCTGTACATCCTCGTGTTGCCAATGAAGTGCAGATTGAGAGAATAATTGATAGCATCAATGCACCCGGTCCGCTCACTCGTTCAAGGGCAACACAGCTAGCAAATTTCTGTGGGCACTTTGCATTCGTCTCAATAACAGAACCCAAGAAAGTTGAAGAAGCCTTCATGGAACCTGAATGGATTCAAGCTATGCAAGAAGAGCTTCAACAGTTTGAGCTGAATAATGTATGGGAACTGGTTAAGCGTCCTGATCCTCGGGAGCACAATATAATAGGCACCAAATGGATATACCGCAACAAGCAAGATGAGCATGGTCAAGTTGTCAGAAACAAACCTCGTCTCGTTGCTCAAGGATATACTCAAGTGGAAGGGATTGACTTCGATGAAACATTTACTCCCGTGGCTCGACTTGAAGCCATACGCATACTGCTGGCCTATGCAAATCATCATAACATACTTCTATATCAAATGGATGTGAAGAGCGCATTTCTCAATGGCAAGATTGAAGAAGAAGTGTATGTTGCACAACCGCTTGGCTTTGAAGATCCAAAGCATCCTGACATGGTATACAAGCTCAACAAGGCACTGTATGGCCTCAAATAAGCCCCTCGGGCTTGGTATGACACACTCAAATACTTCCTGAAGAGCAAAGGCTTCACACCTGGTTCTCTCGACCCCGCTCTCTTCACGAAGACATATGATGGTGAACTGTTTGTGTGCCAAATATATGTGGATGACATTATCTTCGGCTGCACCAATCAGAAATACAGTGAAGAGTTTGGATATATGATGCAAGAGCAATACCAGATGTCCATGATGGGAGAGCTGAAGTTCTTCCTTGGTCTTCAAATACGACAGCAACGCAACGACATCTTTATATCTCAAGAGAAGTATCTCAAAGATTGCCTGAAGAAGTTCGGTATGCAAGACTGCAAAGGCTTCACGACGCCAATGCCAGCCAAACATCATCTGGGTCCCGACGACAATGGTAAAGAGTTCGATCAAAAGGTATACCGCTCCATGATTGGTTCTTTACTTTATCTATGTGCATCTAGGCCAGATATTATGCTTAGTGTTTGCATGTGTGCTCGATTCCAAGCGGCACCAAAGGAATCGCATCACTTAGCTGTGAAGCGAATTCTTCGATATTTGGCTTACACCCCAACTCTAGGATTATGGTATCCAAAGGGCTCAGAGTTTGATCTAGTTGGATTCTCGGATGCTGATTATGCTGGTGACAAGGTTGATCGCAAGTCTACATCAGGCACATGTCATTTTCTGGGACAATCACTTGTATGTTGGTCTTCAAAGAAGCAGAACTGTGTATCTCTCTCCACTTCTGAATCTGAATACATTGCTGCTTGATCTTGCTGCGCTTAGCTTCTGTGGATGAAGCAAACACTCAAAGACTATGGCATTCATCTGAAGCAAGTGCCACTCTACTGCGACAACGAAAGCGCCATCAAGATTGCCAACAACCCAGTTCAGCACTCAAAGACAAAGCACATTGAGATTCATCATCACTTTCTCAGAGATCATGTTGTGAAGGAAGATATTAATATCATACACGTCAACACTGAAGAGCAATTGGCAGATATTTTCACCAAGCCCTTGGATGAGAAGAGATTTTGCAAGTTACGGTGTGAGCTAAATATCTTGGAATCCTCAAATGTTTTGTGATCAGGCACACATCCTAACACTTATGCATATTGATGACTTAGATGTGCAACACACGAAGCAAAGTATATCTTCAATCAATGAAGACATGCATTTTAAGTGTGAATACATTAATGAGGAATTTGATCTCGGAGCGCCACGATAATTATGCGCCGTGTCTAGGTCTAACACTTCCTATACGGTGGGTAACGCCACCACCAAATGTTCTGTTTGAAGTGTTTCACTCGTGGCGTTACATTTGCTATGTCTTCACATTTGGTTTGGCTTCAATCTCAACATGCCTTCATGATTATCTTCACTATGTTGATTATCTATACTACTATTAAAGAGCAAACACAACTCCCCTTAAAACCACACAACAAACTGTATACAGGATAACCAGGGCCCCCCAATCAAATTAAGTTAAACACATCCTACTATCCATATTACGTCAATGTTCCGCAACCCAAATCAATGGCTCGGATTAATTGTTCTGCCGGCAGACGCCGTGGTTTGCCCATTGTGCTAGCGCTCCGTGTCCTCCGGTCCTCGCGGCCCCATTACCTCAGCCCTCTCCCCAATCCAATCTCCCTCCTGAAAAATCGCCATCGCCAGCCCGCCGATCGCCACTCCTCCTCTTCTGCCAGATTGGCGCTAGCGAAGGATTGCCAGCCACCCGAAGCGACCGGAGCGGCGAGCGGCGGAGAAAGGGAAAGATGGCGGGCCGGCGGCGAGGGAGGAGACGTTGCGGGCGGCGGGCATCCTGATCAAGCACGAGGGGTCCCGGCGCAGGGCGTCCTGGAAGAACCCCGAGGGTCGGTCGGGTAATCTCCGCCACCACGGCCACCGCGCGCCTCGGCGAGCTCCGCAACTAATCCTCGCCGGTCGCGCCTCCTTCGCCGACCTCGAAGCGCAGCATTCCGCCCTCCGTAGATCGTGCTGCACCATCTCCTTTCGCGTCGCCGCCGTCCGGTATCCTATCTCCCTGACCCGGCCCATGCCACATCTCTCTCCTTTCTCTCTCCCCGATCGGACCTGTGCCGGTGTACGCGCATCTCCCGCCAGCGCATGTGGCAGATGAGGTCGGGGCCCCGGTGCAAAGAATGGCCACAGTTGCGCAGTCCCACGTTGGTGGCCGTCGCCTGCGGAGTATAGCAGAGGAGCGTGTGGACCAGGGAAGCGGGCGGAGCTCCGGCAGCACTGCAGCCGTCGTTCTCTGACCTGTTCTCTGAACGTGTTAACCTGCTTTCCTGATCTAACTGACGGTGCAAGTAGTCATTTAACTGCAGGTCAGCACATGTCTATGTCCATTTAACTGGTGGCGCACTGGTCCTTCTGGCCAGCATCGCAGTCGGCGAGCCTGCCGAGTGGCGTGGTGGAGCAGCCCTTGGCTGGCTAGCACATCACGAGCGGCTGTGGCGTGTGAAATCCTTAAGGATTGTAACCGCAGGGGAATAGATAAGAGACCATGTCTCTTTGACTTTTTGGTACTGTATTTTATACAGAATGGCAAGGATAGGCCAAAAATCATGGATATGTTATATAGTCCTTGTTCATACTTGGGGACTCCAGTATGATGGATTGTGCTTGCTATTATTAAACATAACGATATTATTCTTTCTTGTATTACAGATTATCAAGACATTGGTGATCACATTAAACCAACATAGTAAGCTATCAGATTTCTTAGTTACGCTGAAGTAAGTACAACTATTGGTCATACTTCGCCCATGGAGCATGTAGCATGCCACAATGTAAAGAATTACATAGCAGATCATAATATTGGGAGCAACCGAGAAGCCTTACCTGGGGTTTAGTGATGTTGATTAATATACTCCCTCCATTACAAAATACTTGTCCTGGTTTTAGTTTTAGTTCAAATCTGAACTAAAACCGCGGCAAGTATTTTGGAATGGAGGGAGTAGCATATTTGTCTTCATAGTTTCTGTTCTACCCATTACCTTTAATATTTTTAATTCTGACATTTCGGTGAAGGTTACACTGGTGGAAGAGATCTCATAGCATGTGTGCACGGTACCGCCCATAGTGAATCATCAGTAACTAAGGTATATTCTCTGCCAATATCTGTATTTTGTTTTTACACGATATCTTGATTTAACTATGTTTTACTATGTTATGCCTTGGCGTACAGAGCTCATTCTATTTAGGTAGAGACTGGTATTTTAAAATGTGTATTTATACACTTTGCCTTTTCTTTTCATTACCTTGCTTCTTCCTTGTTTTCTGTTTTGTGGAAACTTGGAACAATAGTTGATTTGTAATATTATGTTGTGCTACCAGATTATCTTCTATATGCATGTGAATTCTCATATCTATGTCTTGCTAGGCAGCCAGACCCACCAGATTTCAGAGAAAAGTACAAAACAAACCTATAAGCATGCTAAAGGCATCAATGGATATATATAGGAGGTATGAACATGACAATCGAGTAGGCCTTTATGCAAGTTGTGTCCTTACTTAGTAGGTACTTAAATGTTGTGATCATTGTGTTGTCCCTTCCTAACAATTCCGCATGAAAAGTATTGATTTATCTCAAATTCGCAATTTTCTAAAAAATTCGGAATCATATCGATTGGCATTATGCAGGTTTGTGAGACACTACTTTCCATAAATCTTGTTGAGCGCTACGATATTTTGTAACCATGATCATTTGAGATTATCTTTACATTGTTTGCCGCCATCCTCATGGATATGAGTGGAAGAAGGATTCTTCTAACGATATGAGATGATAAATTGTCGAATGATGCATATGAAGACAAAGTATTAAGTAGGACTTCGTTTTGAGAATCTTTTTTTTCAGATCTACACATCTGGAACATTCCCGAGCTTCCTTTTCACATGAATATCATTCTACCTCTAGGTAACAACATATTTGTGAACCGTAGTGATAGAAAAATGATCATGGGAGACTAGCATGCTATCATAAAGTTGATGTTAAAAAGAAAAGCAGTGGCAAGGAAAACTTATTTTGTTTATTGTTTGTGTATGTAACCTGAACACTAAATGATGTTTTAGGCACATTGTTTATTCTGGTAATATGTTCCCGCATTGGCCCTTTCCAACATCATGGTAAGGAGTATGTCACTCATTATCTGCCTTGTATTCTGTTTTTTAGGGCCATTGTATTTTGTTGTAGTATGGTTCTAATGATTTTTGAAAAATGTATCTTCTGAATGTGATATTCACTTGGAGTATGGCTCCTATGAGTTTCGAAATCATTATCTTTTGAATGTTGACCAACCATCCAATCTGATGAAGGTTTTCACTTTGTGAAACCATGATTGATGTGTATAATTTATGTTGCAGTAGAATAACCTTTTTTATATGTATATTTTCAAAAACAGTGGTGTTTTGGATAGCTTTTTTTGCAGATTGCTAAAACTGAAAATCAAGACAAGCCTTGTGCCCATACACCAATAAAGGCTGGTTAAGAGAAATGCTATTACTATGCACTCATGGAACACTGTGGTGGCCATGCATTGTGCTTGGACGTGATCTAAGTTTGAACTTACAACCTAGCAACATTATCTTTTCCTGGCTGCAGGAATTAAATTACGGCTTCAGTGTTCCTAATGATTTATATCTCAATGTAGCACTGAATCCTTTGTTGTGACTGTATCCTTTGTTGTGACTGGAAAGTCATCTGAAGGCATATGATATGTTGTTTTTTGTCTTTACTGGGTATTTTGCAGCAACGAACATGCATGAAGTATTGTTTGTGCCTATTAGTTGAGACGTGCTCTCAGTCTTCAAATCTTGAATTCTAACGAGACGTGCGTTGCACGTGCATGCTTACTAGTATATATATACTAGTGTTCTGTCCTCTACAGCATTCACTTATAGCTATGTCTTCTTGTTGAATCTTTTGAACTAAGTGAATGTGATCGGACCCTAACCTCTCTATGCTTTCTATCTCAAACTCTAACTCTCCAAATCATATGCATTCTCTTGAAACTGTCAAATGTCTTCTCTGCGTCCTTGTCAGCAGAAGATACAGAGATAAACATTAAGTCCGCTTTCAATGCTAATTCCTTCACCTGAAACCCGGAGAAGTGGGAACGACCACCCGACAATCCAGACGTGCGTGGGACGTGGAACAACCTCCGATATGCTGCATGATGGCCACGTGTTCCTCAGATGTGAATCGCCAGGGGCACCTGTGTAATAACACTGAGCCGCCCCTGTCCCTATAAATACACGCCACACCACAGTCATTATCTCTTCTTCCACTCTCGCACGAACCCTAACGCCACCGCTAGCCCTCGACGACGCCGGCGACGAAGCGCTTAGCTGCCGCAACCTCTCCAACACCGTCTTCACGCCGACCGCGGACATCGTCCTCTCCGCCGTCGCCGTAGGTGTCCTCCGTCGCCAAGTTAGGGCACGGACGATCGAACTGCTCGGCCTCCTCTTCCACTCCGTCTAGCAGTTCCTTGTGTGGTAAATAAAAACCTCCTTTTTACGGCCCCTTTGATCCTACAGATTCGTCACTTTCTACCACAAGTAGTTTCTATTCACACATGTTGGATCCACTTCATACTGCATCTCATATTATGCCTAGTATGTTCACTTATGCTTCAGAAAGTAGTTAGATTCCTCACTTGTACTGATCCGTGGATTCGTACAAATCTGGAACTAACTCCTTATCTATGAGTGAATGTCTTCGCATGATGAGGTCAATGTCTTCTAAACTAATTTATCTTCAAAATCTTCTGAGAATGCATATGACCTCTTCCCCTTCCCTCGCACCTTAATGCTGTCACAGGTACATGTCCGCGGGAGAATCCCTTGGTTCTCATAGTCTGCATTCATTTGCAGAATTCTTACAGTATCATATAGATTCTCCCGAAGCCAATTCCTGTTTGTCCAGTAAGCAAAAGCCTTTGAAGCCTTTGAACATGTTGAAGCCATTCAGTTTAAAGTTCATGGCTATAGAGATATCTGCAAGGAAGGGAGGCAGACAACGTCATGGGGGAACATCAAGAGATTTGCCTGATGACCTCTCAGAGCTTTACAAGACAGATCCTGAAGAGGATTACAATCAGCGCAAGACCCGAATCCAATGGATTCGAAGATATTGGGTAGAACAATGGTTCAAATACCGGTTTGTGACCCAGGAATATGCTGAGAAAAATGCCATCAAGCGACCTTGGGGAGACATCCTATACAAAAATCTTCAACCCAGGTCCAGAGCTAAAGCCATTGAACAAGGCTTCTATCCCTGCATGGTTCGTGGACCACAACCCGCGGATGCTGACCCATCGTCACTGCTATGGTGTCGAGACGACAATCTGTTCAAGCGCAACTTCCAGTTTGCCCAGAATTCGACGAAGCAGAACAAGAAGTCTTTGGGACTAGACTTCAACCCTGGTCCCTCTGCTCCCCGTGCCGATGGCACCCGCGAAGCTGAACCCAATATTGTTGGGCCCTTCTACAACCTGGAAGGTCTCATCACTCATATCGTGGTTCAAGGGACAGCCGTGGATGAGCCTGCAGATGACACTAAATCAGATGAAGCGCCTGCAGCGCCGAAGCCAAAGAAACTGAAGCAGCCTAAAGCTTCAAAGCCTGCCTCAGCACCAAAAATCTCACGGGCGAAGCCATTGGCTACTGCACCTCCTGAAGACAGTGTGCAGTCTGAAGATCTGTCACGCATCTCCAAGCCCCAGAAAGTCAAGATGCCTCTGCCACACACCAGCCAAGAACTGACTGCTGCTGCTATTCTGCGCAGCGATGCCATTGATCTGTCCAGTGATGAAGATCTTGCACATGACGCTCTTGAGCAACTGATCAAGAGCAAAGAAGAAGCAGAAATCTTCAATGATCTGCCTCTCTTTGACGTGGCAATCATCCACAACTTCATTGATCAGTGGTTTGACACGCCCAACCTCAGCTTCGAAGATCTGTAACTTCCAATTGGCCTCAGTGTTGCCTTCCATGGCGCCATTGCTTCAGAGCTAGCAGCTCAGTGCATCGTCGAACTGAAGCAAAAGATTGACTTTGAGAAAGCTCAGTTCAAGAAGCATATGGCCAAGCTCAGCGTGCAAGAGGTGAAAAATTTCAAGATTATGCTGCACGAGCTTAAAGAAGCCTTTCTCAAGAAACGTGCAGAAGCTCAAGGTTCTCGTGAGCGCATGAAGGTCCTGGCTGACAAGAGTGTGCAAGCCTACAATGAGGCTGAGAAGCGCAATGCCCTTGGTTGTCCTGGCATCGACCCTAGGATGGCTACAAAGCAGCAGCAGAAGAAGAAACCCGCTATGGCCGAACCCGACGCACCAAGGCAGGAAGCACATCCCATTGTCTTCCCAACCAGCATGACTGGCTCAAAGCCAAAAGACAGGTCTACCGCTTTAAAAGTGAAGAAGATAATGACTGCTGAGGCTGAAGCCAGAAAGAGGAAACATTCTAAAGCCTCTGATGCTGCTCCCTCCAAGAAGAAGCGGAAGACCAAGAAGGAACGTGCTGCTCCCACAGAGCCCTTACTTGTTGAACCCATCTCCATGGTTCGCCCTGCCGCTGAACATCAAGAGCGCCAACTGACTGTCCATGAGCCTGCTTTCACAGAGGCTCATGAAGCTGAAGACTTTCCAGCAGTTGATCCCACTTCTGCTGAAGACATTGGTCACCATGACCATGTTGAAGATGATGCAGTTCTTCCTCAGATCGAGCACCAATAGGTATCATCGCCTGTGCTTACGCACAGCGAACTCATCAGCATTGGTCGTCCTCTGACGCCAATTGCTCAGGATGCATCATGGGCTGATCACCCACAAGAACAAGAAGAAGATGACCTTGAGGCCCAGCCAACTCCTTTTCCAAAAGCGTCGCCAGCGTTACGCAGGCTTCTAAAAGGACCAAGGCCTCTACTCTCTGAATCTGAAGCTAAAGCTGCTGAAGACATTCTGACTGCATCAGCCGATGACACCCAAGAAGAAGAACGTGTCCCCACTCCCCCAACTACTGACGAAGTTGTTCTCGCAGAGAACGTGTCTGTGCCCGACCCTCCAGCTCATCAAGTGGAGGTAGAAAATCTTGAGGCTGCCACCACCAACACCAATGAAGCCACTGACGCTATCATGGCTAAAGCAAATGTGGAGCCTACACCAACCCAAGAACCAGAAGTCAACGAAGCCAATGATGCTACTGCTTCTGTTCCTGCACCTGCTGCTGGTCCTCAGTTTGACTATCATGTTGAGCACAAGCCTCAGGTACAGAAGCCAATTCCAAGGTTGCCCAGGTTTCCAGGTCCTGCATCAGCACCTGGATCCTTCAATGTCAATGGCTTCAAAGCAGAGAACACTTTCTTCAACAGCTCCAAGAACCCCTACTCAAGGGAACGAATATCTTCTGATCGGTTCTGGAGCTATCCACAGCGAAGCTATTACTCCTGCATTCTGTACAATCAAGGTCGCATCTTCCCACATAAGCGTCTTGACACCGAAGCAATAGCTGGTCTGCCCTGTCTGGAAGAAGCTCTGGATTGCTTCAAAATGGTTGGACTGTTGCCTTTTGTCACCGACCAAGAGCACTGGAACGAAGAGTTGCTGCTCTAATTTTATGCCACACTTTACATACGTGGCTACAACAGAGATCCGAAGACTTGGGTCCTGGAGTGGATGACAGGAAATGTTCATCACGAAGCCAAAACCTTTGATATCATTGAGCTCACTGGTCTGCCCACTCCTGGAGATCTCTATGAACCTGGCTGTCAGCTTCATAGTGAAGCTATGAAGAACATCTTTCAGAAGCCTGAACCGAACATGAGTCAGATGCTCAGTATGATGAAGCCCTTGCCACAAGATGCTGCATATCCTAAGGAGTTCTTTGTTGAAGACCTTGAGTATCTGCCAAGGACTATCTATCACATCATAAGACGAACTCTCTGGCCCATCAAAGGGCATTCTCCACATGCCAAGCTGGAAGGTGCAATGAAGACTTTGGTCTTCTATATTCTTCATGGCAAATGCTTCAATGCACAAGACTTCTTCATCCGCCAACTTGCTGCATCAGGCTCTGATCTTTTTGGCTTGAAGTTCTATGCTCCATGGATAATGCGGCCGATTAAACTCCACTCCGCTATCTCATATCAGCCATCTGCTCGCAATCATCGGATCTTTTTGCCTGATGTGGATATGTCCGTTGAAGCCATTTATCCTGAGCCTGCCAAGGAGCCTCTTAGTCTTCAGAATGCGGAGCATCAAAGTTTCTCTCAGAACATTGAAGGAGTTGAAGTAGTCACTCGTGCTTATCCTCTGGCTGGAACTACACGTGCACCTCATCGTGCCCTTACTGAAGCCACCGAAAGCACTATTGCCCAACGACCCAAGAAGCAATCTCGTGTTCTCAATGACCGAGAGCTTCTGGTGGCTCTTCATCAGAAACAGGATAGGCATCATGACTGGCTGAAGCGCCAAATGCAAAGCCTCTTGGTGGATGTTAACCGCATTCGCAATCTTGCCACCAAGAATGCCTTTGTTGCCCATGAAACCTCTCGACGCACATGGAAAGGGCTGACGCTTATGTGCTCTGAAGATGATCTTCAAGAGGATGGCTTCTCTGAACGCTTTAAGTTTGACTCCACACCTCCCTGAAGGGCAGTGCTGCGACGAACTCCATCTCTTGAAGACTCTGAGTTCTCTTCCTCTGCGGCAACTGTGAATGCCCGAGTGATCGAGGACGAAGACGATGCTACTTCACCACCCCCTCCTTCAGCACGCTTCGACACTGCTCCAAGTTCTTCTGCACCGCCGAACACTACCGACGACCCTGCTGCTTCGCCTACTCTTCATGGGAACGAGTAGACGCTCTATGTCTTCAAACCTTTTTGGTCCTTAATGACAAAAGGGGGAGAAGCATATGAGTTCGATAGTCTTCAAGCGGGTCCATATGGGCGGTTGCTTTATATTTTGCCTAGTGTTTACAACTCTCGTTTTGATACATTTGGTTCTTTGAGTTGTAACACTTAAACTCGATGATCGTCTGCTACTTATTTGCTACTTTGTGATGCGATGATAAATTCCGCATGTGCGACGATAAAATCCGCACTTAGATCATTTTGCAGACGTCCATTTTCTATTATGCATGTCATTATCTTCACATACCTTCACATGCATAATGAATTGTCATCATAAGTTGAAGAGGATCTCCACAAGTACAACCTGCCATGTGCATTTGCATTCCAAAAGCAAATTACTCATATGCACATCTTCAGGGGGAGCCCTTGCAACTTATGAAGACAATTCCTTATCCTTTACAATTTCACATTATATTCCCCATTGAAAACTTCAACTAGTTTGTCATCAATCACCAAAAAGGGGGAGATTGTAAGTGCATCTAGTCCCACCCCTAGTTGGTTTTGGAGTATTGATGACAAACCTAGTTGAGGGACTAATGTGTTTGTGAGAACTGCAGGATAACACAGGTAGAAGTCCCTCATTGATTCGGTTTTCCTACCAGAGATGACCCCTAAAAATGTATGAAGACATTGATGTCAAAGGTGGTATGTGAAGATATTCACATTGAAGACTATGACAAGACAAGACATCGCATGAAGCCTATGGAGCTCGAAGACTTAGATCTTTCGTAGTTCTTTTTCTTCCTTGTTGAGTCATAGCAACCACCGTACTGTTAAGTGGGGTCCAAGAGAACCAGTCAGAATGACTGAAGTGATGCTTAACCAAAACCTATGTCTTCGAGTGAAGACTATGAGAGCGAATCTTGTCCAGAGTCGGACAAGTCAGCTTTGCTTGTAGCCCAAGTAAAGTTGCCGTGTGTGTTTGAAATCTGACCGTTGGAACACGTGTCAGTTCCTTAGTGACCCAGGGTCATTTCGGACAAATCAGGTCGGGTTGCCTAGTGGCTATAAATAGCTCACCACCTACAACCATAAACGGTTGGCTGCTCAGAGTTAGAGTACGGCTTTTGTCGTTTGAGAGCAACCCACCTCGAAGCCTTTGAGAGATAATTCCTTGTGAGGATAAAGACCTAACCACCCAGAGCCAAAGAGTGTTAGGCATCACTTAAGTCTTCCTGTCTGCGTGATCTGAAGACTTATTACACTTGAGGACTGTGAATCCTCCAGCCGGTTAGGCGTCGCGTTCTGAGCATCCAAGAGTCATTGTGGATCGCCGGTGAACCAAGTCTATGAAGGTTTGGGAGTCTACCTTGAAGACTTACCAGAGTGATTGGGCGAGGTCTGTGTGACCTTAGCTCAAGGGGAATATGGTGAGGACTGGATGTCCTGAGCTGCGTGTTCAGGACTGGGTGTCCGGGACTGTGTGTCCTCAGGTTTAAATACCTAGCCACCCTAACCAGACGTACAGTTGTCACAGCAACTGGAACTGGTCTAACAAATCATTGTCTTCAACGAGTCACTGGTTTCATCCTTCCCTTCCCTTTACTTACTATTGGTCCTTGTGAAGTCATTGTATGATTGCACTGTCTTTTATCTTCACTGAGTGACTGCGTGTTCTGTTTGGCTTCATAATATCTTCCTACCTGATCCTAACTACCTAGCTGCTATAGGTCATTGTGCTTTCACTTCATTGAATACTTGACTATGGTTTGCCTAGTGTAGTCTACCTTCCGCTGCATGGTAATAGGTCTATTTCTATCGTTTGTCTTCGAAACTTCCACGTTTTGAAGACTTTTATAAAGTTGATGTTAAAAAGAAAAGCAGTGGCAAGGAAAACTTATTTTGTTTATTGTTTGTGTATTTAACCTGAACACTAAATGATGTTTTAGGCACATTGTTTATTCTGGTAATATGTTCCCGCATTGGCCCTTTCCAACATCATGGTAAGGAGTATGTCACTCATTATCTGCCTTGTATTCTGTTTTTTAGGGCCATTGTATTTTGTTGTAGTATGGTTCTAATGATTTTTGAAAAATGTATCTTCTGAATGTGATATTCACTTGGAGTATGGCTC
>NC_041386.1:629271682-629273671 GCF_002162155.2 Triticum dicoccoides
CGGGAGAATCCCTTGGTTCTCATAGTCTGCATTCATTTGCAGAATTCTTACAGTATCATATAGATTCTCCCGAAGCCAATTCCTGTTTGTCCAGTAAGCAAAAGCCTTTGAAGCCTTTGAACGTGTTGAAGCCATTCAGTTTAAAGTTCATGGCTATAGAGATATCTGCAAGGAAGGGAGGCAGACAACGTCATGGGGGAACATCAAGAGATTTGCCTGATGACCTCTCAGAGCTTTACAAGACAGATCCTGAAGAGGATTACAATCAGCGCAAGACCCGAATCCAATGGATTCGAAGATATTGGGTAGAACAATGGTTCAAATACCGGTTTGTGACCCAGGAATATGCTGAGAAAAATGCCATCAAGCGACCTTGGGGAGACATCCTATACAAAAATCTTCAACCCAGGTCCAGAGCTAAAGCCATTGAACAAGGCTTCTATCCCTGCATGGTTCGTGGACCACAACCCGCGGATGCTGACCCATCGTCACTGCTATGGTGTCGAGACGACAATCTGTTCAAGCGCAACTTCCAGTTTGCCCAGAATTCGGCGAAGCAGAACAAGAAGTCTTTGGGACTAGATTTCAACCCTGGTCCCTCTGCTCCCCGTGCCGATGGCACCCGCGAAGCTGAACCCAATATTGTTGGGCCCTTCTACAACCTGGAAGGTCTCATCACTCATATCGTGGTTCAAGGGACAGCCGTGGATGAGCCTGCAGATGACACTAAATCAGATGAAGCGCCTGCAGCGCCGAAGCCAAAGAAACTGAAGCAGCCTAAAGCTTCAAAGCCTGCCTCAGCACCAAAAATCTCACGGGCGAAGCCATTGGCTACTGCACCTCCTGAAGACAGTGTGCAGTCTGAAGATCTGTCACGCATCTGCAAGCCCCAGAAAGTCAAGATGCCTCTGCCACACACCAGCCAAGAACTGACTGCTGCTGCTATTCTGCGCAGCGATGCCATTGATCTGTCCAGTGATGAAGATCTTGCACATGACGCTCTTGAGCAACTGATCAAGAGCAAAGAAGAAGCATAAATCTTCAATGATCTGCCTCTCTTTGACGTGGCAATCACCCACAACTTCATTGATCAGTGGTTTGACACGCCCAACCTCAGCTTCGAAGATCTGCAACTTTCAATTGGCCTCAGTGTTGCCTTCCATGGCGCCATTGCTTCAGAGCTAGCAGCTCAGTGCATCGTCGAACTGAAGCAAAAGATTGACTTTGAGAAAGCTCAGTTCAAGAAGCATATGGCCAAGCTCAGCGTGCAAGAGGTGAAAAATTTCAAGATTATGCTGCACGAGCTTAAAGAAGCCTTTCTCAAGAAACGTGCAGAAGCTCAAGGTTCTCGTGAGCGCATGAAGGTCCTGGCTGACAAGAGTGTGCAAGCCTACAATGAGGCTGAGAAGCGCAAGGCCCTTGGTTGTCCTGGCATCGACCCTAGGATGGCTACAAAGCAGCAGCAGAAGAAGAAACCCGCTATGGCCGAACCCGACGCACCAAGGCAGGAAGCACATCCCATTGTCTTCCCAACCAGCATGACTGGCTCAAAGCCAAAAGACAGGTCTACCGCTTTAAAAGTGAAGAAGATAATGACTGCTGAGGCTGAAGCCAGAAAGAGGAAACATTCTAAAGCCTCTGATGCTGCTCCCTCCAAGAAGAAGCGGAAGACCAAGAAGGAACGGGCTGCTCCCACAGAGCCCTTACTTGTTGAACCCATCTCCATGGTTCGCCCTGCCGCTGAACATCAAGAGCGCCAACTGACTGTCCATGAGCCTGCTTTCACAGAGGCTCATGAAGCTGAAGACTTTCCAGCAGTTGATCCCACTTCTGCTGAAGACATTGGTCACCATGACCATGTTGAAGATGATGCAGTTCTTCCTCAGATCGAGCACCAATAGGTATCATCGCCTGTGCTTACGCACAGCGAACTCATCAGCATTGGTCGTCCTCTGACGCCAATTGCTCAGGATGCATCATGGGCTGATC